>NW_027185232.1:167500-185000 GCF_022577435.1 Embiotoca jacksoni | reverse complement strand
GCACCGGTGACATCAGCTCCCCAGCTTGTGTTTTGATGTCGTCAGGGTGAATTAACCGGTCGTCTCTGTTGCCAGGACTACCTGAGGCCTTCCGTTGAGTCTATTCTCCAGAGCAGCCTGTTGAGCGACGCAGTTGCCGAGGAGCAGAAGAGGGTGCAGGCGAGGCCCCGGAGGAGGTCAGCGGACCCTGACGGTCTCCTCCACAAACCGGCCGAACCAGCGTCGGCCTCTGCCACGGAGCTCCGACTCCGGGAACAGGCTCTGCGGGACAGAGAGCAGGCTCTGAAGGAACGTGAGGAGCGGCTGGAGAGTAAGACTTTGATTTTTCAGCCCCGGAGCTCAATTCCATGTCTGTCAGAGTCGGGGAGACACTATGACCCTCGCTGACCTGCAGCTGGGTTACTGCATTTCACAAAATGTATAAACTTATTCAAAGCTGTTTATCATTAAAAAAAAAAAAAAAAAAAACCTGGAATAGCTGTGGATTCTGGTGAAATATTTTGTGCATAATTGTATTTGCTTTTAACATTATTCCATTGATATCTGACTAAAGTGCTTGGAGGATCTGACTGAAGTATCTTCTTGGACAAAATCCAGGAAATGTATTTTCTGTATGGGGTTATTAGGCATTTTTTGGCATTATTTAAATTCCATGGATTTAAGATTAGTAGCAGCATAAACCCAAATTAACATCCAATTGTACGTATGTCGTGGAATAAACTAAAAAACATGAGTTACATTTCACTTGGAGGGTGGCAATGCAGTCAAAGAAACATGCTAAAGATTGAACAGGTTTAATCACGTTGGCTGAAACAGAAGTGTTGCAACCAAATGTTGACCCACTTCTGGCTGACAGTCGAGATTACATGGTACAACCTAGATGTGTGTGTGTGTGTGTGTGTGTGTGTGTGTGTGTGTGTGTGTGTGTGTGTGTGTGTGTGTGTGTGTGTGTGTGTGTGTGTGTGTATCTAAGTGACATTAATTCCAAAACTAAAATGTTTTCTTTTTTTTGGTCTTTTAATGGCAGAAAGGGAGCAGGAGCTGTGTGTTCGTGAGCGACTGTCACAGGAGAAACTCTCACGGTAAACTTTTTAAAGAAGCGATATTATTTGACCTATTTAGCACCTTCTTCGATATTATGTGCGTCGGTCCTTCCAGCTGATTGGTGTTCATTGTACTCTGCTGTTTCAGAGCAGAGACTTTACTGACAAACTACAGCCGCCTGCAGCATCAGAGGGACCTGCAACCGCTCTATGGCAAAGACATAGGTATGGAAACCCAGCAAAGACCTCTGGACTTACAAGACAACAACTGAGCACTGTTTTTATGTCTTAATGCATCTGTCTGAAATCAAGTATATCTATTACTATTTATATCATGTAAATAAAGTTTTTATACAACAATAAAGCATCTATTAAATAAAATCTGCATTTTAAAGGCTCATACGACACACCCGACAGCCTGAAATCTACCTGTCGTTTTGGATTACAAAGCCTTTACTTTAATCGGTTACTTGACTCCTTGCTGTTTGACTAGATGTGGAGAACCTGTCGCCCGGCAAGAAGAAAGTCCACTTTGCCGCTGAGAGCAAAGAGAACCGGCGGCCTGACAGCCGTCAGAGCGCGACGTCCCAGGAGCTGATGCTGAGGAGGCTGCAGGCAGCCAACCTGCGCGCTCAAACGCTGAACGAAGTGGAGAAGATCTGTCAGTTCAAGAGCAGGCAGATCCTTGGAATCCGCTGATCATACAGAAATCCGTGTGATTTATGATTGAAAGCTTCTGAAGGCGTCATAACAACTGGATGTAAAATAAGATTTATTTATATGATAACTAAGTAGCTTGAGTGAAGTCGGATGACTCATTCCAGTGTCCTGTCATGTGTATGTTATTATAAGCTTCAGTGTCACAATTGTATTTAGTTTGACAGTCTGACGTGTGTTTGTGTTGATGTTACCGGCAGCTTTTGATAGTCAGTGCACTGTTTGTTCTTGCAATATTTATGAAAGTCAGTTTCTTTCAGAAATTGTATGTCAATAGTCATAAAAGGGCAGATTTCTTGATGACTTATATCTATAAGAAGTGATAGTAGCACATATGAAGAATAACTTCAGAACCTGTGACGGCAATGAACATGTAAACTATGCAAATGATTAATTTGATGTATTTGACTTTAATAGATTCCAAATTTAAAGTAGTAATAGATCAATATTAAAACAAGATAAATACATTTTGTGAGTCTGTTAACTTTAATATTAATCAAAACAATTGTTGAATATAAGTCGTTTTTGACTTGCATTACAATTCCACTGCAGACACTGTTGAACCAATACTGATACCTCCCACCAGGGGGCATCAGTTCCCCGTGAAAAGGGATGAGAGCAACAAGAGTTCACATCTGGAGGTCCTTTGTTTTGTATTAGATTAATGGATATGATTAAGAGGGTAATTTGTATTCCGTATTTATTGAACTCTACAATTAAAGGACACTATTTAGGTAGGTTTCCTACTCCTAATTATGTACCGAAACCTTTTTGATAAAGATATAAATATGGTTTGGTTTAACTTCAGTAAAAGTAATTACATCTTTTAAAAAAAAAAAAAAAAAAAAAAATACGGAGCCAGAGTAGGAACATTTGAATAATCAAGCAACGTAAAAAAAAAAAAAAAAAAAAAAAAAATAATATATATATATATATATATATATGAGAGTATTTAAAGCAGACAAAAGACAAAACAGCAATAACTTTTATATTATAGATTTGTCTTATTTTTGATTGTGATAGATTTTTTGATTGTGTGATGAGAAATCAATACAGAAAGATGAATGAAGTGTTTGTTTGTTTACACATGCGGACGTTGAATATCAGATGGTGATAGTTTTGATTGACGCACCGATACTCCCGAGACGAGGCCATTCAGCATGTCATCGCGAGACTACAGGTTCCTTTAGCGTGCGTAGCAACCGTTGTTGTCTGGCTTGTTTGCGCCGCCCACTTGCGAGAGTTACAACATAGGACCAATCAGATTCGCTCCAGAAGCGCAATAACCAATGGGAATGCTCCGGGGCGTGTCCTCGCGGCGCTGGGTTCCGTGTGGAAAGTTTACCGGCTCGGGTGCAAAGTTTCAGCCGTCTGCAAACCGGAGCTCGTCGGCAAACGGTTCTACAAAGTGCTGGCGACGGCTGCGGTGTAACTCCACGGGAACCAGAACACAGCATCTGGGTTTCATTTGGCCTTCGTTGGTGTTCCGGTGGAACCGAGTGATGCTGCCGTCCGACGTCCCGGAGCTGTGAGCGTCGGTCGTATTGTCTCGGTTAGCTTAAGTCGTTAGCCTGAGTGGAGCTAGCCGTGGTCGAGAGAAGAACCGAAGAAGAACCGAAGAAGAACCGAGAAGAACCGAAGAAGAACCGAAGAAGAAGAACCGAGAAGAACCGAGAAGAACCCTGATTGAACTCGAAGCTCGGACGGAGACATGGCGTGTGAGCCCAACCGTGTGCGGCTGCTGTGCATGCTGTCGCTGACCTTCCTGTTCTTCGTGGTGGAGGTGGTCGTCAGCCGCATCACGTCGTCTCTGTCGATGCTGTCCGACTCCTTCCACATGCTGTCTGACGTCATCGCGCTGGTCGTCGCTCTGGTCGCGGTTCGGTTCGCAGAGAAAACCCACGCGACCGACAAGAACACGTTCGGGTGGATCCGGGCGGAGGTGATGGGGGCGCTGGTGAACGCCGTCTTCCTCACGGCGCTGTGCTTCACCATCGTGCTGGAGGCGGTGGAGCGCTTCACGGAGCCGCACGAGATCGAGAGCCCGCTGGTGGTCGCGGGGGTCGGTGCCGCCGGGCTGCTGGTCAACCTGCTCGGCCTCTGCTTGTTCCGCGGGCACGCCGGCGGAGGGCACGGGCACTCCCACGGAGGAGGGCACTCCCACGGAGGAGGGCACTCCCACGGGAACAAGAGCAAGAGGGGGAAGGCTGAGAACGGGTCTTCAGGAGAGGAGACCAACAACCTGGTGGGGAACCACAGCAGCCCCGGAGACCTGAGGTCCAGAGATGGTAGGTATGAAGATGTGGAGCATCTCGCTGCTGAAGTCTGGATTTAAAGCTGTTGAAATGTGTGTGAACCGTCCAGATCCGGTTGATCTTCGTTGTTGGAGTCCAGATGAGGAAACGGGACACTGAAGATGTTCAGCTCCTCCAACAGCTCCTCTGTTGTTTCCTTCATCATTTAGACCTTTCGCTTTCAAATATTTGTTGGTTCGTTCTGTCCTTGGAAACGGGGCCAGTTTTCTGTTCTCATGTTTCATGTCACACTGACCTCAACCACCTCCGAGAGATAAGATCCAGAAGATTCAGGGATTCAGAACAAGACACCAAGGTTTCATGTTTCCTGCTCACATGTTCCTTCAACTATCAAAGACCAGGAAAGTAAAGTAGAGATGATCAGAGCCACAGTGTTGGGAAGAAAAGCTTCCTGGTGGGTCTGCAGCAGGTCAGTCTGTCCCCCCCCCACCCACCCCCACCTTCACCTCCCCCCACCCCCACCTTCACCTCCCCCCCACATTCACCCACCCCCACCCCCACCTTCACCTCCCCCACACCTTCACCTCCCCCCACCCCCACCTTCACCTCCCCCCCACATTCACCCACCCCCACCTTCACCTCCCCCACACCTTCACCTCCCCCCACCCCCACCTTCACCTCCCCCACACCTTCACCTCCCCCCACATTCACCCACCCCCACCCCCACCTTCACCTCCCCCACACCTTCACCTCCCCCCACCCCCACCTTCACCTCCCCCCCCACATTCACCCACCCCCACCTTCACCTCCCCCACACCTTCACCTCCCCCCACCCCCCACCTTCACCTCCCCCACACCTTCACCTCCCCCCACATTCACCCACCCCCCACCCCCACCTTCACCTCCCCCACACCTTCACCTCCCCCCACCCCCACCTTCACCCCCACCTTCACCTCCCCCCCCACCCCCACCTTCCCCCACACACCCCCTCACTGAAGGGTTAAACCCATACAAAAGAACATTACTTCCCCTACACACACACACACACACACTTACTCACACACACACACACTCACACACACACACACTTACTCACACACTCACACACACACACACACACACTTACTCTCACACACACGCACACACTCACACACACACACACACTTACTCACACACTTACTCTCACACACGCACACACTCACACACACACACACACACACTTACTCACACACTTACTCACACACTCACACACTCACACACACACTTACTCTCACACACACACTCACACACACACACACTTACTCACACACACACACACACTCACACACTTACTCACACACGCACACACTCTCACACACACACACACACACACTTACTCACACACTTACTCACACACACACACACACACTTACTCACACACGCACACACTCTCACACACACACACACACACTTACTCACACACGCACACACTCTCACACACACACACACACACACTTACTCACTCACACACACACACACTCACACCACACACACACACACACACTTACTCACACACACACACACTTACTCTCACACTCACACACACACACTCTCACACACACACACACTTACTCACACTCACTCACACAAACTCATACACACTCACTCACACTCACTCTCACACACACACACACACACTTACTCACACACTCACACACACACACACACTTACTCACACACACACTCACACACTCACTCACACACACACACACACACACACACTTACTCTCTCACACACACACTCTCACACTCACTTACACACACTCACTTACACACACACACACACACACACACACTCTCATACACACTCACTCACACACACACACTTACACACACACACTTACACACACACTCTCACACACACTCACACACTCTCACACTCACACATACACACTTACTCACACACACGCACTCACACATACACACACACACACACTCACTCACACACACTCACATACACACACTCACACACACACTCACACACACACTCACACACACACTCTCACTCACACACACTCACACACACACTCACTCACACACACTCACATACACACACTCACACACACACACACTCACACACTCACACACACACACTCACACACACTCTCACACACTCACACACACATTCACACACACACACACACTTACTCACACACTCACACACACACACACTCACACACACACACTCGCTCACACACACACACTCACACACACACACACAGCTCAGCCCTGCCAGCTTCATAAATGGGGTGTAGGTCCAGCTTCATAAATGGGGTGTAGGTCCAGCTTCATAAATGGGGTGTAGGTCCAGCTTCATAAATGGGGTGTAGGTCCAGCTTCATAAATGGGGTGTAGGTCCAGCTTCATAAATGGGGTGTAGGTCCAGCTTCATAAATGGGGTGTAGGTCCAGCTTCATAAATGGGGTGTAGGTCCAGCTTCATAAATGGGGTGTAGGTCCAGCTTCATAAATGGGGTGTAGGTCCAGCTTCATAAATGGGGTGTAGGTCCCGTCCTCCTCTGTGCACTGATTGCTGTTACTGGGTCATACATCAGTGTAATGGTGGAGTCGACATGCCCAGACACACCGTTAGCTGTTGATGAATGACCCGGCGGTGTCCCGGGATGGAGGTGAGCCGCCGTTCCCTCGGTGCCGTTCCCTCGGTGCCGTTCCCTCGGAGCCGTTCTCGGTGCCGTTCCCTCGGAGCCGTTCTCGGTGCCGTTCCCTCGGAGCCGTTCCCTCGGAGCCGTTCCCTCGGAGCCGTTCTCGGTGCCGTTCCCTCGGAGCCGTTCTCGGTGCCGTTCCCTCGGCGCCGTTCTCGGTGCCGTTCCCTCGGAGCCGTTCTCGGTGCCGTTCCCTCGGCGCCGTTCTCGGAGCCGTTCCCTCGGTGCCGTTCCCTCGGCGCCACCTGCGATTACTAATTAAATTAGCTAAATATGAATTACTACTCAGTGTTTTTGTTGCTGTTAGGAGCCCACATGCTGTGATTCATGTAATCCACCATCTCAGTGGTGTGTTGTTTCTCCTGTGTGTGTGTGTATGTTTTTGTGAGTGTATGTTTGTGTGTGTGTGTATATATGTGTGTATATGTGTATGTGGTGTGTATGTGTGTGTATATATATATGTGTGTGTATGTTTGTGTGTGTGTGTGTGTGTGTGTATATATGTGTGTATATGTGTATGTGGTGTGTGTGTGTGTGTGTGTATATATATATATGTGTGTGTATGTATGTGGTGTGTGTATGTGTGTGTATGTGGTGTGTGTGTGTGTGTGTGTATATGTGTGTATATGTGTATGTGGTGTGTGTGTGTGTGTATATATATATGTGTGTGTATGTGGTGTGTGTGTGTGTATATATATATATGTGTGTGTGTGTATGTGTGTGTATGTGGTGTGTGTGTGTGTGTGTATATATATATGTGTGTGTATGTGGTGTGTGTGTGTGTGTGTGTGTATATATATATGTGTGTGTATGTGGTGTGTGTGTGTGTGTGTATATATATATGTGTGTGTGTGTATGTGGTGTGTGTATGTGTGTGTATGTGGTGTGTGTGGATTTGGTCACGACCCTCAGAAGTCGTCTACAGTTAAAGACGCACCATCAGCAGCAATAATAACATAAATACGTGTAATGAATTAAAACACTGAATGGACTTCAGTCTCTCCTCTCGACTCCAACATTGGTTTCATTATTACAACGCGGGCTCTTTGTTCATTCTTTTTTTAAATGAAATGAAATTCCAAATAATGTAACTGAACTTTTTAACAACCTGATTATCTTTCCAGAATCGTCTTCCTGTACGTTGCTTTGTTTTAGCTTTGTAGATTTTGTTCCATGTCATGTTCTGCTGTATTAGTATCTCGGTGTCAAAGTCCATTTGATTGTTCCAGTAAACCAAAACAACCGGCCTGTTTTTTTTTTATTATTATCTTCAGAGGTCAGCTGTAAAGACAGCACAGAGGTGCAGATGAACGGCAACACCCACTTCGAGGAGATGGACCAGGACCAAGGCTCGTCGCAGCTCAACATGCGCGGGGTCTTCCTGCACGTGCTGGGCGACGCTCTGGGCTCCGTCATCGTGGTGGTCAATTCTCTAATATTTACCTTTGTGTGGAAGCCCTGTAAAGCCGGCGAGATGTGCGTGAACCCGTGCATCAACAGCCACACCACGGACCACCGCCACGTCAATCACACGCTGGTCGACCTGCTGGAAGGTCCCGTCGGGCAGACCGCCGGCCCCTGCTGGGTTCTCTACCTGGATCCCATGCTCTGCATCACCATGGTGGGCATCCTGCTGTATACCACCTACCCGCTGCTGAAAGAGTCGGCCCTCATCCTGCTGCAGACGGTGCCCAAGCAGATCAACATACACCACCTCAACGAGCGGCTGCTGAGCCTGGACGGCGTCCTGGCCATCCACGAGCTGCACATCTGGCAGCTGGCCGGCAGTCGCATCATCGCCACGGCGCACATCAAGTGCCACGACCCCACGTCGTACATGGAGGTGGCCAAACGCATCAAGGACTTCTTCCACAACGAGGGCATCCACGCCACCACCATCCAGCCCGAGTTCGTCACGTTCAGCTCGGAGTCCCGGGACTCCCTGTGCGAGCTGTCCTGTCGGACTCAGTGTGCTCCCAAGCTGTGCTGCGGCTCCGCGGACAAACAGAACAACGGCTCCGACAGGAAGGCCGGCAGCGACTGCAAGGAGGCCGGCGCCTCGGCCCTGGAGGCGATCGGAGAGGCCGCGGAGCAGGCCGCGGCCGTGCGGGTGTGCCCTCGGCCCGAGGCCGGGGTTACCCTCACCAGGGAGGTGGAGTCGTCTCTGTGAGATGGAGGAGACGGAGACAAACGGAGGAGGAAAACCACCACTTTGGTCAAAAGCGTCATCGTCATCTACAGGAAGCTGTAATCTTTTTTTTGACCAGTCGTTGCCCTGAAAAGGAAATCATTTTCCATAGCCTTTTATTGTCTGTTGTTGCCCCTATATATGGCTGAACCCCCACCCACCCACCCACCCACCCCTCCACGTTCATGCGTTTGAGCCTTAGTTTCCATCTCTTTCCTGTCTCTCCATGTACTGACTTCCACCTCCTCCCGGCCTCTTGTCTGTAGCCCTGGCAGTATGGTGGCGATGCATGTTGGGGTTCACTGACCTCATCTCCTCCTGGACCGGAGCGAGGCCTGCATGAGTGTCCCTCATTAGCACCGTGTTGTGATGTGTCATCTCGTCCCACGGTGTCTCTGTGCCAAAGCTTCTCACTGCAGGACTGAAGGGATCGGAGGGACGTCCTCTCCTCCAAACGGACGCACACAACACATGCAAGTCGGAGCACATCGCGAGGTTGTTTAGTTGAGCACATGGACCTGTCTACCGTTTAGGTTTTTGCGTAGGCTTTGAGCAGATCTATTTCCTTATCCTCTGGCCTCAAGTGGAATAGTACTGTATTACATAATAATTTAAGTATTTAAGTTATTAGAAATGATCGATTTCTCTCTGTAGATGCTGTTTGTAATATTTAGTTTGGATGATGGGCACATTTTTGCAATTTTTTGTTTTTGAATTTTTTGACAGACCATCTATGCTGTAGTCAGTTTTTTCAAATGTGATGTTTTTTTTTATAATAATTTTGTTTTTCAGACTTTTCTCTGGCCTTGACTTTAATTGCTGTCATTAGTTGGATACAAAACACCTCTCTCACCTTGCCTTTTAAATAAAGAAAAGCCTGCTGTGGTATAGCACTCGGTGTAGTAGACACAGTGGAACGGATCTTCTTGCAACGACACACTCACTTAATTAAATGTTTATTCATAAATTTGAGCCCTTGCAGGCTGGAGGGTCTGTTGTGAAGAATTGAACACCGTACGCCAACGGTGAAACACTATTCTCTGTACTGGAAAGCTTTCTGATGGTCCGATTTTTATTTTCAAATCCTCATGAATGTGTTCAACACCTCGTCACAATCCATGCTGAGGGAGTTTTTATATTTCCAGGGTATTCTACTATGTTTGCATGACCAAACTGAGACCTGGTGTTCGACTCTTTAACCAGCTCCGCGACGAGCTCTAGTTGCTGCTCACCAGCGCCTGCTGGTATCTTCCAATATTTCTCATAACTAGGGAATGACGCATCATATAGCTTGTCTGTCCTCTGCGTTGGACAGCTGAGCAGGCTGTTTGCTGAATTAAAGTCCGTTTGGTGGCCTTTGAAATTGTACGACTTTTCCCTCATCAGCACAGATATCATCTAAAGTTGATCTATTGATACGTTTCAGATTTCCACTCTTGATTTAAATGTGTATGCAATATAGAAATATGTGCTGGGAAATGTATTTTTCTTCATTTGTAATGTTTGGTCACTTTTATTCTGTCTTTTATGACTTGAGCTCTATGTGCAAATGGAAACAAAAGTGTTTTTTTTTTATTTTAGATATGACACATCAGCTGATGTGTTTTTGGTATATATACATATATATATATCTCTACAGTACCTGTCCAATGTTATTGTGAAATAAAAACAAATTATAGCTGTTTTGTACAGTTGAAGAACCCAAATTTGTCTTCGTCTTACTTTCTCCAGCCTTGTATTGAAAGTGTGTTTTTATCAAGAAAACCTTTTTTAGGTAGAACTTTTAGAAAACACGTGTCAGAGAAAGAAGAGCGGGTAGACTGAGAATAAATCAAGACTGATTGCCAAAGAAAGTGAAGGTGTTCAGGATGCTGTTTAAAGTTTTGACTTGCAAGCGTGTGATCTTTCCTTTTTAGCCCGTCCTTGCTAAAGGGGAGGTTGATCTGCCAGCGCCAGATAACCCGACCAGCCAGAAAACAGTTGGCTCACTGGTGACACAGACGAGGTCCTGAACAAGCCAACAGGGTTTAGACACAGAGCCTCTGAATTTGACCACAAAGACACAAAGCAACCACAAACGAAAGCAAAACCTCCACAACGAGTCTAAAATGACCACGAAAAAACAGAAGCGAGCCTGCTGAGAGCTGCATAATGTTCACAAAGACGCACAAAACATCCACAGGGACACAAAATGTCCACAGACAAATGTAAAACAATGACGAGCTGTTGAGGTCAGGAAACGGAAAGATAAAATAACCTCAACACAAAAGTCAAAGTAGAAAAAACAGTTGAGTGTCACTAAAAATAAAACAGGGACCACAGTTCATAAAGAAAAGATGAGTTTTAAGACGAGAGTTTACATCTTTCATGAATTCAAAATGTCATTTAAAACAGCATTTACAAGCAGATATCACGTAAAGTCACACATGTTGATGTTAGCCGGAAGGCCCGCAAAGATATTTACAGCTTATGTCTTCTTAAAACTACAAAACCTCAGAGTACCTAAACAGTGATAACGGTTAGAAGTCACTGTGACACTGAGTGGTGGAGACACGCGGCCATTACATAAGTCCAGTATGTAATGGCCGCATTTCACAACCCGTCTCCGCGGTAGTGAAGCAGCAGACACTGGGCTTCAGTCTGCGGCCGAGTCTCACTGGAAGTCTGGAGAGGCTGCAGACTGAACGTGTGGCTGGCGGAGACGCCACCCGGCCGGGGGGGACTCATGCAGGAGGCCCGGGGGGATTTCCAAAGGCAACAAGCTTCGAGCTTTACCGAGCATTCCTCGGTGCTGCCGGCTCCTCGCTCACTGTCGTCTCCCCCACTCCCCCCCCCGCTCACTGTCCCCCCTTTCATGTGGACAGTTGAGTGTCTCAGTGGGTCTCCGTCTTGTGCTCTGTGTCCTCTCAGCAGGACAGTGGGGTCTGTATTGTCCACTTTGCACCCCTTACGTTTTATCGGTGTTACCATCTGGTCTGAGTCGCTCGAGATAAACATCAGCAAGGTGATTATTCAACAGTCTGAAAAACACAGAAACTTATTTGACACCTGGTTTCAAAGGGTTTTCTTTCCAGAGGCCTAAAAGACTCGTCTAAACATCTGGATAAAAAAGTTTGCTGCTTCGGGTTTCTACAACTGTATTGGGCACAGGTGTAACCATGGATACACTCGCATCTGTCCACTTCCAGTTATTTCAATGCAGCCCCTCCTTTAAGTTTTTGTGGTTTCTCCTTCTGAAAACAATCTCTTCAAAGTCCAAATACTTGTTGTCACACCGTCTTTCTAAATGAGAAATAATGTCCTTGTTACTAAAACTGATTCTGAAGTACAATTTCACCAGATCATCTACTAAAGGCAATTTGTAGAAGTATGTATGCCGACATTAGTAGTTTCATTTCATTTCATTTCAAAATCCTGACTTTAATCTTGAAGTGTCGACTTTATTCTCAAAGTGGTAAATGGTCTGCACTTATTCACGCCTTCTCATCTTTGTGGTCTCAAAACACTTTATAGTTTTCCTCCCATTCAGGCACTCACACAGTCATCCACCGTTGGTGGCAGAGCGGCCATGCGAGGTGTCTGCCTGCCATTGGGAACAACTTGGGGTTCATTGTCTTGCCCATGAACACTTTGACATTTGGACATGAGACCCCAGAGATTGAACCACCAACCTGCTCCACCATCTGAGTCCCAGCTGCAGACCGTGCAACTATTCAGGCAGTGAAAAAGGTGTCGTTTTACTTTTGATAGCGATACAGACAACAGGAACTCGCCATAACTGTGAAACACCAGATAACTGACAGGGCTGGATGGACCGGGCCATCTGTCTCCATCTGTCTCCATCTGTCTCCATGGCCTGGACGTGAGACTGAGGTCAGGCAGGACGGGTGGGGGGTGGGGTTCAGAGGTCACTCTGTTGCTAAATGGATTCACCTTTGCCAACACAGCGTTTGTAGGCACACTGACATGCGTAAGCTAAAACTCAGTCATTCATTAGAGGGGGCGGGGGGGGGGGGGGGGGGTAGGACACAATACCCCACAAAAAAGCTTCTCGTTGACGCCCAGTTTGTGACTATTGGAGCAAATTTTTATGAAAATGTAGTTACCAGGCGATCCTCAAGGGATGTGAGCTATAACATGTTAATTAGTGAGATTTTGTCAGGCAGGCTTACTGGTGATCCTGTTTTTAGTGTTTATGCTAAGCTAAGCTACGCTGCTTTACGGTGTAGGTATCGAGCGAACAGATGAGGTATTAATAAGAAAATAAGCAGATGCTAAATTGATGGAGGAAAAAGGATTTGTCTCTTCCTCTTGTTTGCATTGTGGCTCCGGAAAATCTCTTGTCCGAAAAGTTTTCCTTTGTTTTCTGTCTTATTTGCAAGTGATTCTTTCCGCATCTAGTTGACGACTCCCCGGTGTCCTTACCTACAACCAACTCTGTATTACCATACGAAAGACAAAGGGAATGGAGGCGATGGTCTACTGTTTGTCAACTGTATAAAAGCTGCCCTAAGGAAAGCCCTGCTGGTGAGACAAGGACTGCTGGGGAGAGCCCGGCTGAAGAGGGGGAGAACAGAAGACGAGGACGGCGGAGGAGAGGACTGCTGGGGAAACCAGGCTGGGTAGAGCCCAGCTGGAAGGACCGCTGAAGAAGAACCGCTGAAGAAGAACCGCTGAAGAAGAACCGCTGAAGAAGAACCGCTGAAGAAGGACTGCTGGAGAGAACTGTTGGAGAGAACTGTTGGAGAGAACTGTTGGAGAGGACTGCTGGGGGAGGACTGCTGGGGGAGGACTGGTGGGGGGGGGGACTGCTGGACACCTCTCTTTGAGGGTGCATGTAGTTGCCCCTTCTTGCAAGAATAAAATGTCTGATGTGTTTGATTTTGAACCAAGCCTCTGAGTAATTTTTCCAACATAAATATACTGAAGATATCAGCTACCAACTTCCTGTAAAAAAAATATTGCTTTCACTATTATCCATTCAACATACACATGCAGTACCTTTTTACATACAGTTTTATGACCTAAAGGCCACAGAGTGACATCCTGTGATGGTTACTGATGTGCTCTCCCCTCTCAGCATTGAATTTTTTAAAGATAAACTGAAGAAATACGTTTTCCTTTATCAGTCCTGTTACTCTGACTTCAAAATAAACCGTTCAAAAATGCACTAGATTATTTGAAAAGACATTGACTCCATGATAATAACAGGGCTGCTGGATGTTTTGGATGTGCAGCTCCAGTTTGCTCTCTGTCTTGTTAAAAAAATAAATAAAGGGGTAATGAAACTGACAGTGGAAGTTACCGTTAGGCTGCGATCAGTGGCCTCTGAGCTGTGTTTAGAGCGAAAGAGTCCACGGAGACACATTTACAGTCGCTGGGATTTTACTGCTGCCGGGATCAAGTCACTCTCAATTCACTCAAACTCGGGACGGCCGTTGTCCCGAGTCTGGTCAAAAAAAAGATTCTCCTCAGGGCCTGATATGCTTATCGCTTTTGGATTTTAACATTGAAACCTGAATTTCATCATATAGTCTCATAATCACTTCAAACTCACAGCGAGCTCGATGGTTTGGTGAAATGCTGCCTGGTCACAGATACAGAACTGAAACACCGTCATGTGGAACAAAAAGCAGAATTAGACACGGTGGATTTGGAATAACTGTTCGTGATCACTGTGGTTTTGTGTACGTCAGTCGGAGTGTAGGCTGCAGAGATGAGATGATGACTCAGACTTTAATGGATTTAGGTGAATCGCCGTGTTTCATTTCCTCTGTTCTACACTTTCTCAGGGACACGTTTATTTTGCTAAGAGCACCAAAACCGAACCGTACCAAGGACTCATTGTTATTCATTTTCTTGTATTTGCTCTTTGAATGTCAGGCGGATGAAGCACGCTGCCTTCACTGAACTCCTGACTTTTCTTCTTGCGCCATCATTATAATGTTTTGATAAAATGTCTCCAAAACACTGCATGGACTGCTGCTATTCATTTTCTCTTTGTTGTGATTCAGATCAGGGAACAGGAGGTTTTCATGTCGAAATAAAAGCTTTAATGTTGAAAGGCAGGGCAGTCCAAAAACAAAATAAGTCTGCTGGGGCTAGGTCCAAAAACAAAGTGAAAGAAGCAAAATCCAAAAACTAAGATATTGAAATTGACTAAACAGTCACAGCTACAAAGGACAACACTTCTTTTTTTTTCCCAAAACACTGGAAATGACAGGCAAATGATAAAATTGACAAAGAGAGAAGCAGAGCGCACAGACTAAATGCACCAGGGAGGGAAGGACAACGAGGGACAAATGTAACTATTCAGGGCGGTGGAGACAATCGTACAAAAGCCAAGCGCTGTAAAAAACACACACAAGACGTGAGTATTTTTAACATAACTTTACTCAGGTTCTTAAGTACATTTTAAGGTACTTTATTTTAGTGTCATGCCACAAAATGTTACAATTAGATATTAACAGATTAAGAGATATGAGTTTTAAGAGTGACGAAGAGTCTGTTCAATGTTCATCATGTATCCTATTGAACTTTAAAAAAAAAATGCTGTAAAGCTTTTTAAGAACTAGTAACATGACTGAGATGAACTTCGTTGATCCCACACTGGGGGAGTGAAGCATCACAGCGGCTGAAGTACAAGAACAATAATGTGTAAACAGAACACTGAACTTTTAGCATAAATTAGCATTAAAAAAAGGTAATAAATAAGAATATTTTTACAACGTAACGAGTGAGGAGATGAGAAATTTTCAACAAATATTACACACCAAAAATGGGCTTTGAAATTGAATCAAGTGGAATATTTGTTTGGAAAAATTACCTCTGAAATACAGTTACTGTACTTTTAGAAGTGAAAACAGTGTGTGTCTTATAATACTGACACAGTAGAGAAGATCTTTAACTGGGTGTGATTTACAGTCCTTTAAGCGTTTTAGTCCATTGAGACCACAGAAGGATTTTTTTTTTCCTTCTTTTTGGTCAAGCTGCAATTTTAAAGGTCAAGAATCAATTTGTTTTCAGATGTTATCTGTAATTTATCATGTTGACAAGCTTCTTTATCACTGCTGCTGAAAAGCTGATGTTACAGGAGATATGGACAACAGACTATGGCAAATAATAAAGACATGCTGCTTCATCAAAGTGCCAACGTTAAAAAGCCTCTATTATTGTTACATTTCTAAATGTATTTTTCTTGTGTTTATTTTATAGTTGTGGCTGTTTTTATGTTTCATGTTAGTGAAGATTGGGTCTCGAGTAAAAAAAAAGAATTTCCTCTGATGAGAACAGTCACGGTGGCGTGTGCAGCTGAGCAGAAGGGAAAGAGTGAAAAGCTTTTCTCAATGTTTGGGATTCTTGTCGTATCATAAGAAAAACAAACAAGGGGTGAATCACATCTTGTGTTTCCTCGGGGCCGTGAAGGAGGCTGCTGGGGAAAAGACCTCGAGCTAATGTTTCACTGACTGCCTGTACTGTACGGTCCTGCCTCACTCGCCCGCCTCTCAGACTTTGATCACAGAGTTGAGTGGGTTCAACCAGCAATAATTAATTCCTTACTGATAAACAGTAACAACTCTCGGAAGAGAAAAGACGAGATCAACCCCCGACACTCTCACTCTCTGTGCCCTGCCATTATTATGCAACCTGCATACAGGGAAGATAAGCGGCGCCTTTAGAGGTTATGTGCATGCGGAAGCACATAACAGCCGTCATCAGCTACTCAGAGCGTGAGGGCTGCAGCCGCTCATCACACCACAAATGATCTGAAGACAGAGGGAAGTTAAATATTAGCAGACATGCCGTGTGTATTAAAGTTTGATTGATTGGTATCATGCAGGCTTTCAAAGTAAAAGTCAGTTTTTTTGCATTCAAAACTGAAGTTGAAGTGTTATTCGTTGATTGGTTCATCTTTGACTTACTCACCCCACATGCACGATATCCTTTTATGCAGCTTTCAGTGTGACTTTGTTCATTTAACAGCTTTATTAATTTAACAAAGTTTGATGTTGAAAAGCAAAAATTCAATTTTTTTTTATTTTTTTTATAACAGTTCAACTTTGTAAAAAGTTTTGTTTGACTATTCATACAGGAGAAAAATACAGTTTATTAACATGTAAAGTTATTTTACCCCAACAATCTTTCACTGAAAGTCTACCTTTACCATTTTAAATGACTGTTGGGAAAATTACTCAGAGGCTTGGTTCAAAATCAAACACATCGGACATTTTATTCTTGCAAGAAGGAGCAACTACATGCACCCTCAAAGAGAGGTGTCCAGCAGTCCTCCCCCCAGCAGTCCTCTACAGCAGGGCTCTCCCATCCCCCCCAGCGGGGCTCTACAGCAGGGCTCTTTTCCCCAGCAGGTCCTCTCTTCAGCAGTCCTCTCGCAGTCCTTCTTCAGCAGTTCTTCTTCAGCAGTCCTTCTTCAGCGGTTCTTCTTCAGCAGTCCTTCTTCAGCAGTTCTTCTTCAGTGGTTCTTCTTCAGCGGTTCTTCTTCAGCAGTCCTTCTTCAGCAGTTCTTCTTCAGTGGTTCTTCTTCAGCGGTTCTTCTTCAGCGGTTCTTCTTCAGCAGTTCTTCTTCAGCGGTTCTTCT
>NW_027185232.1:0-162500 GCF_022577435.1 Embiotoca jacksoni | reverse complement strand
GACTCTATTGCATGCTTGCCTGACTTATATGACTTTTAAACATGTTAAGGAAGAGACATCTACAGTGCAGTGGTTGGTGTTGTTGCATCCCATTCAGAAGGTTCCAGGTTCAAGACTCACCAGGGAAAGGATGACATTAACATCCTAGATGAAAAGCCACATCAAGGGCAAGAATTGAACCTGGAACCTTCTTACTGGGAGGCAACACCACTAACCACTGCACCAGGCAGCTTTGTGAAAAATCTTTGTCTCACTGCAACCTGTACCTCCACCGTCCACAAATATTCATTCAAATGGACCAAAATTGCCGCAGACATTCTTTAGATAGTAGATATACGTGTTTTTAAGGGGGTCTGCAGTGATATTAAATATCTTCCTGAAATGTGTTGTGAATGCAAAACTTTTTCAATCTCCCCAAACGTTTCAACTTCACTAAAAGTTGAATTAGCATCAACAGGTGGAATCTGAACCATTAATATCAACCTTGGTGAAGAAGAATCTTTTATCTGTTGAGTTAACCAGACTGTTGGCTGAGTCTCTGGAAGCACTGAGTGAACTCCGTGGTACACTTTCTCCTGCCACGACTCGTTCCCAGGCGCCAAAGATAGTCCTGCAGTCTATGACGCCGACTCCCAGCTGGAAACGACCTCATGAAGACACGGGTTCGAGCCCCGCCGAGGTAATACAACACACATGGTTTACCCGCCGAGGTAATACAACGCCCATGGTTCACAGTTTACCCGCCGAGGTAACACTCGAGGTTCACGGTTTACCCGCCGAGGTAACACAACACAAATGGTTCACAGTTTACCCGCCGAGGTAACACTCGAGGTTCACGGTTTACCCGCCGAGGTAACACAACACAAATGTTTCACGTTTACCCGCCGAGGTAACACTCGAGGTTCACGGTTTACCCGCCGAGGTAACACACGGGGTTCACAGAGGCCAAGACCTCCTAAGGCGAGTCCCTGTAAGGGTAAGCCACAGCCACAAACCAAAGGTAAAAAAAATAAAGTCCAAAAGAGACTTTTTTTTCCATTGTGTATTGGTTGAGTTGCCTCAGTGAGAAGTAACTTGAGGCGTCAGTTCAGAAAAAGGTCATACTCCAAAAAGTCATAAAAAAGTCTTACGATACCATGTCGTCCAAAATATGATAAACAAAAGTCATACTATAGTATGTAGTCTAAAATATGGTAAAAAAGTCACTATGGCATGTAGTCTAAAATATGATAATAAAGTCATACTATAGCGTGTCGTCTATAATATGATAAAAAAGTCATACTATAGCATGTCGTCTAAAATATGATAATAAAGTCATACTATAGCATGTCGTCTAAAATATGATAAAAAAGTCTTACGATACCATGTCGTCTAAAATATGATAAAAAAGTCATACTATAGCATGTCGTCTAAAATATGATAATAAAGTCATACTATAACATGTCGTCTAAAATATGATAAAAAAGTCATACTATAGCATGTCGTCTAAAATATGATAATAAAGTCATACTATAACATGTCGTCTAAAATATGATAAAAAAGTCATACTATAACATGTCGTCTAAAATATGATAATAAAGTCATACTATAACATGTCGTCTAAAATATGATAAAAAAGTCATTTTATAAAATGTCGTCTAAAATATGATAATAAAGTCATACTATAACATGTCGTCTAAAATATGATAATAAAGTCATACTATAGCATGTCGTCTAAAATATGATAAAAAAGTCACACTATAACATGTCGTCTAAAATATGATAATAAAGTCATACTATAGCATGAAGTCTAAAATATGATAATAAAGTCATACTATAACATGTCGTCTAAAATATGATAAAAAAGTCATACTATAGCATGTAGTCTAAAATATGACAAAAAAGTCATACTATAGCATGTAGTCTAAAATATGATAATAAAGTCATACTATAGCATGTCGTCTAAAATATGATAAAAAAGTCACTATAGCATGTAGTCTAAAATATGACAAAAAAGTCATACTATAGCATGTAGTCTAAAATATGATAATAAAGTCATACTATAGCATGTTGTCTAAAATATGATAAAAAAGTCACTATAGTATGTAGTCTAAAATATGACAAAAAAGTCATACTATAGTATGTAGTCTAAAATATGATAAAAAAAAGTCACTATAGCATGTAGTCTAAAATATGACAAAAAAGTCATACTATAGCATGTAGTCTAAAATATGATAATAAAGTCATACTATAGCATGTCGTCTAAAATATGATAAAAAAGTCACTATAGTATGTAGTCTAAAATATGACAAAAAAGTCATACTATAGCATGTCGTCTAAAATATGATAAAAAAGTGACACTATAACATGTAGTCTAAAATATGATAATAAAGTCATACTATAGCATGTCGTCTAAAATATGATAAAAAAGTGACACTATAGCATGTCGTCTAAAATATGATAAAAAAGTGACACTATAACATGTAGTCTAAAATATGATAATAAAGTCATACTATAGCATGTCGTCTAAAATATGATAATAAAGTCACACTATAGCATGTAGTCTAAAATATGATAAAAAAAAGTGATACTATAACATGTCATCTGAAATATGATAAAAAAAAGTCACACTATAGCATGTCGTCTAGAATATGATAATAAAGTCACACTATAGCATGTAGTCTAAAATATGATAAAAAAGTCATACTATAACATGTCGTCTAAAATACGATAATAAAGTCACACTATAACATGTCGTCTAAAATATGATAAAAAAGTCATACTATAACATGTCGTCTAAAATACGATAATAAAGTCACACTATAACATGTCGTCTAAAATATGATAAAAAAGTCATACTATAGCATGTCGTCTAAAATATGATAATAAAGTCACAGTATAGCATGTCGTCTAAAATATGATAATAAAGTCATACTATAGCATGTCGTCTAAAATATGATAATAAAGTCATACTATAGCATGTCGTCTATAATATGATAAAAAAAAAAGTCACACTATAGCATGTAGTCTAAAATATGATAAAAAAAAGTCACACTATCACATGTAGTCTAAAATATGATAAAAAAAGTCATACTATAGCATGTAGTCTAAAATATGACAATAAAGTCACACTATAACGTGTAGTCTATAACATGATAATAAAGTCATACTATAGCATGTCCATCGACAAAGTCGAACGAATGTCTCAATATATCATCAACTACATGTTTCTGTTATTGTGACCCAACTTTACGTTCATGTGATCAACCAGCTCGACGTAGAATGTGAAAGTATGAAAAGTGTCATTTCCAGTGTCCAACATATTTTAGCATGTTGTATGAAATATGACCAAAAAGTCATACCAGAGCATGATATATTTCCTTCAAATTTCTGACGACATGCTATTAGTCTGACTTCCGTTCAAGTTATGGAAACTAACAGTGGTGCAGCTGTCAGAGTTGTTGTCGCTCAGTCGAAAGGTCTTGGGTTCGATTCCTGCCTGCGACTTTCAACGTGAATTCCTTATTGCTGCAAAACTAATGACCTGAAAGTAAAGTCTGTCGTCCATAATATGGATGACAAACCTATGCATGTTGTCCATAATGTAAAACATTACATTCAAGCAAGAACATGCAATCCTCCACACTAAGTTCCAGACCCCATATCGAACCCAGAAGCTCCTGATTGTGAGATGACAACGCTGGCTTGGAACTTCAACATTCTTGATGACTCTATTGCATGCTTGCCTGACTTATATGACTTTTAAACATGTTAAGGAAGAGACATCTACAGTGCAGTGGTTGGTGTTGTTGCATCCCATTCAGAAGGTTCCAGGTTCAAGACTCACCAGGGAAAGGATGACATTAACATCCTAGATGAAAAGCCACATCAAGGGCAAGAATTGAACCTGGAACCTTCTGACTGGGAGGCAACACCACTAACCACTGCACCAGGCAGCTTTGTGAAAAATCTTTGTCTCACTGCAACCTATACCTCCACCGTCCACAAATATTCATTCAAATGCGACCAAAATTGCCGCAGACATTCTTTGGATAGTAGATATACGTGTTTTTAAGGGGGTCTGCAGTGATATTAAATATCTTCCTGAAATGTGTTGTGAATGCAAAACTTTTTCAATCTCCCCAAACGTTTCAACTTCACTAAAAGTTGAATTAGCATCAACAGGTGGAATCTGAACCATTAATATCAACCTTGGTGAAGAAGAATCTTTTATCTGTTGAGTTAACCAGACTGTTGGCTGAGTCTCTGGAAGCACTGAGTGAACTCCGTGGTACACTTTCTCCTGCCATGACTCGTTCCCAGGCGCCAAAGATAGTCCTGCAGTCTATGACGCCGACTCCCAGCTGGAAACGACCTCATGAAGACACGGGTTCGAGCCCCGCCGAGGTAATACAACACACATGGTTTACCCGCCGAGGTAATACAACGCCCATGGTTCACAGTTTACCCGCCGAGGTAACACTCGAGGTTCACGGTTTACCCGCCGAGGTAACACAACACAAATGTTTCACGTTTACCCGCCGAGGTAACACTCGAGGTTCACGGTTTACCCGCCGAGGTAACACAACACAAATGGTTCACGTTTACCCGCCGAGGTAACACTCAAGGTTCACGGTTTACCCGCCGAGGTAACACACGGGGTTCACAGAGGCCAAGACCTCCTAAGGCGAGTCCCTGTAAGGGTAAGCCACAGCCACAAACCAAAGGTAAAAAAATAAAGTCCAAAAGAGACTTTTTTTTCCATTGTGTATTGGTTGAGTTGCCTCAGTGAGAAGTAACTTGAGGCGTCAGTTCAGAAAAAGGTCATACTCCAAAAAGTCATAAAAAAGTCTTACGATACCATGTCGTCCAAAATATGATAAACAAAAGTCATACTATAGCATGTCGTCTAAAATATGATAAAAAAAGTCATACTATAACATGTCGTCTAAAATATGATAAAAAAGTCATACTATAAAATGTCGTCTAAAATATGATAAAAAAGTCACACTATAGCATGTCGTCTAAAATATGATAAAAAAGTCATACTATAACATGTCGTCTAAAATATGATAATAAAGTCATACTATAGCATGTCGTCTAAAATATGATAAAAAAGTCATACTATAACATGTCGTCTAAAATATGATAAAAAAGTCATACTATAACATGTCGTCTAAAATATGATAATAAAGTCACACTATAGCATGTTGTCTAAAATATGATAAAAAAGTCACTATAGTATGTAGTCTAAAATATGACAAAAAAGTCATACTATAGTATGTAGTCTAAAATATGATAAAAAAAAGTCACTATAGCATGTCGTCTAAAATATGACAAAAAAGTCATACTATAGCATGTAGTCTAAAATATGACAAAAAAGTCATACTATAGCATGTAGTCTAAAATATGATAATAAAGTCATACTATAGCATGTCGTCTAAAATATGATAAAAAAGTCACTATAGTATGTAGTCTAAAATATGACAAAAAAGTCATACTATAGCATGTCGTCTAAAATATGATAAAAAAGTGACACTATAACATGTAGTCTAAAATATGATAATAAAGTCATACTATAGCATGTCGTCTAAAATATGATAAAAAAGTGACACTATAGCATGTCGTCTAAAATATGATAAAAAAGTGACACTATAACATGTAGTCTAAAATATGATAATAAAGTCATACTATAGCATGTCGTCTAAAATATGATAAAAAAGTCACACTATAACATGTCGTCTAAAATATGATAATAAAGTCATACTATAGCATGAAGTCTAAAATATGATAATAAAGTCATACTATAACATGTCGTCTAAAATATGATAAAAAAGTCATAGTATAGCACGTAGTCTAAAATATGATAAAAAAGTCACACTATAACATGTCTAAAATATGATAAAAAAAAGTCACACTATAACATGTCGTCTAAAATATGATAATAAAGTCATACTATAGCATGTAGTCTAAAATATGATAAAAAAGTCATACTATAGCATGTAGTCTAAAATATGATTAAAAAAAAAGTCACTATAGCATGTCGTCTAAAATATGATAATAAAGTCATACTATAGCATGTAGTCTAAAATATGACAAAAAAGTCATACTATAGCATGTAGTCTAAAATATGATAATAAAGTCATACTATAGCATGTCGTCTAAAATATGATAAAAAAGTCACTATAGCATGTAGTCTAAAATATGACAAAAAAGTCATACTATAGCATGTAGTCTAAAATATGATAATAAAGTCATACTATAACATGTCGTCTAAAATATGATAATAAAGTCATACTATAGCATGTAGTCTAAAATATGATAAAAAAGTCATACTATAGCATGTAGTCTAAAATATGATTAAAAAAAAAGTCACTATAGCATGTCGTCTAAAATATGATAATAAAGTCATACTATAGCATGTCGTCTAAAATATGATAAAAAAGTCACTATAGCATGTAGTCTAAAATATGACAAAAAAGTCATACTATAGCATGTAGTCTAAAATATGATAATAAAGTCATACTATAGCATGTCGTCTAAAATATGATAAAAAAGTCACTATAGTATGTAGTCTAAAATATGACAAAAAAGTCATACTATAGTATGTAGTCTAAAATATGATAAAAAAAAGTCACTATAGCATGTAGTCTAAAATATGACAAAAAAGTCATACTATAGCATGTCGTCTAAAATATGATAAAAAAGTCACTATAGTATGTAGTCTAAAATATGACAAAAAAGTCATATTATAGCATGTCGTCTAAAATATGATAAAAAAGTGACACTATAACACGTAGTCTAAAATATGATAATAAAGTCATACTATAGCATGTCGTCTAAAATATGATAAAAAAGTGACACTATAGCATGTCGTCTAAAATATGATAAAAAAGTGACACTATAACATGTAGTCTAAAATATGATAAAAAAGTCACACTATAGCATGTCGTCTAAAATATGATAATAAAGTCATACTATAGCATGTCGTCTAAAATATGATAAAAAAGTGACACTATAACATGTAGTCTAAAATATGATAATAAAGTCATACTATAGCATGTCGTCTAAAATATGATAATAAAGTCACACTATAGCATGTAGTCTAAAATATGATAAAAAAAGTGATACTATAACATGTCATCTGAAATATGATTAAAAAAAAGTCACACTATAGCATGTAGTCTAAAATATGATAAAAAAGTCATACTATAACATGTCGTCTAAAATATGATAAAAAAGTCATACTATAACATGTCGTCTAAAATATGATAAAAAAGTCATACTATAGCATGTCGTCTAAAATATGATAATAAAGTCACAGTATAGCATGTCGTCTAAAATATGATAATAAAGTCATACTATAGCATGTCGTCTAAAATATGATAATAAAGTCATACTATAGCATGTCGTCTATAATATGATAAAAAAAAAGTCACACTATAGCATGTAGTCTAAAATATGATAAAAAAAAAAGTCACACTATCACATGTAGTCTAAAATATGATAAAAAAAGTCATACTATAGCATGTAGTCCAAAATATGACAATAAAGTCACACTATAACGTGTAGTCTATAACATGATAATAAAGTCATACTATAGCATGTCCATCGACAAAGTCGAACGAATGTCTCAATATATCATCAACTACATGTTTCTGTTATTGTGACCCAACTTTACGTTCATGTGATCAACCAGCTCGACGTAGAATGTGAAAGTATGAAAAGTGTCATTTCCAGTGTCCAACATATTTTAGCATGTTGTATGAAATATGACCAAAAAGTCATACCAGAGCATGATATATTTCCTTCAAATTTCTGACGACATGCTATTAGTCTGACTTCCGTTCAAGTTATGGAAACTAACAGTGGTGCAGCTGTCAGAGTTGTTGTCGCTCAGTCGAAAGGTCTTGGGTTCGATTCCTGCCTGCGACTTTCAACGTGAATTCCTTATTGCTGCAAAACTAATGACCTGAAAGTAAAGTCTGTCGTCCATAATATGGATGACAAACCTATGCATGTTGTCCATAATGTAAAACATTACATTCAAGCAAGAACATGCAATCCTCCACACTAAGTTCCAGACCCCATATCGAACCCAGAAGCTCCTGATTGTGAGATGACAACGCTGGCTTGGAACTTCAACATTCTTGATGACTCTATTGCATGCTTGCCTGACTTATATGACTTTTAAACATGTTAAGGAAGAGACATCTACAGTGCAGTGGTTGGTGTTGTTGCATCCCATTCAGAAGGTTCCAGGTTCAAGACTCACCAGGGAAAGGATGACATTAACATCCTAGATGAAAAGCCACATCAAGGGCAAGAATTGAACCTGGAACCTTCTGACTGGGAGGCAACACCACTAACCACTGCACCAGGCAGCTTTGTGAAAAATCTTTGTCTCACTGCAACCTATACCTCCACCGTCCACAAATATTCATTCAAATGCGACCAAAATTGCCGCAGACATTCTTTGGATAGTAGATATACGTGTTTTTAAGGGGGTCTGCAGTGATATTAAATATCTTCCTGAAATGTGTTGTGAATGCAAAACTTTTTCAATCTCCCCAAACGTTTCAACTTCACTAAAAGTTGAATTAGCATCAACAGGTGGAATCTGAACCATTAATATCAACCTTGGTGAAGAAGAATCTTTTATCTGTTGAGTTAACCAGACTGTTGGCTGAGTCTCTGGAAGCACTGAGTGAACTCCGTGGTACACTTTCTCCTGCCATGACTCGTTCCCAGGCGCCAAAGATAGTCCTGCAGTCTATGACGCCGACTCCCAGCTGGAAACGACCTCATGAAGACACGGGTTCGAGCCCCGCCGAGGTAATACAACACACATGGTTTACCCGCCGAGGTAATACAACGCCCATGGTTCACAGTTTACCCGCCGAGGTAACACTCGAGGTTCACGGTTTACCCGCCGAGGTAACACAACACAAATGTTTCACGTTTACCCGCCGAGGTAACACTCGAGGTTCACGGTTTACCCGCCGAGGTAACACAACACAAATGGTTCACGTTTACCCGCCGAGGTAACACTCAAGGTTCACGGTTTACCCGCCGAGGTAACACACGGGGTTCACAGAGGCCAAGACCTCCTAAGGCGAGTCCCTGTAAGGGTAAGCCACAGCCACAAACCAAAGGTAAAAAAATAAAGTCCAAAAGAGACTTTTTTTTCCATTGTGTATTGGTTGAGTTGCCTCAGTGAGAAGTAACTTGAGGCGTCAGTTCAGAAAAAGGTCATACTCCAAAAAGTCATAAAAAAGTCTTACGATACCATGTCGTCCAAAATATGATAAACAAAAGTCATACTATAGCATGTCGTCTAAAATATGATAAAAAAAGTCATACTATAACATGTCGTCTAAAATATGATAAAAAAGTCATACTATAAAATGTCGTCTAAAATATGATAAAAAAGTCACACTATAGCATGTCGTCTAAAATATGATAAAAAAGTCATACTATAACATGTCGTCTAAAATATGATAATAAAGTCATACTATAGCATGTCGTCTAAAATATGATAAAAAAGTCATACTATAACATGTCGTCTAAAATATGATAAAAAAGTCATACTATAACATGTCGTCTAAAATATGATAATAAAGTCACACTATAGCATGTTGTCTAAAATATGATAAAAAAGTCACTATAGTATGTAGTCTAAAATATGACAAAAAAGTCATACTATAGTATGTAGTCTAAAATATGATAAAAAAAAGTCACTATAGCATGTCGTCTAAAATATGACAAAAAAGTCATACTATAGCATGTAGTCTAAAATATGACAAAAAAGTCATACTATAGCATGTAGTCTAAAATATGATAATAAAGTCATACTATAGCATGTCGTCTAAAATATGATAAAAAAGTCACTATAGTATGTAGTCTAAAATATGACAAAAAAGTCATACTATAGCATGTCGTCTAAAATATGATAAAAAAGTGACACTATAACATGTAGTCTAAAATATGATAATAAAGTCATACTATAGCATGTCGTCTAAAATATGATAAAAAAGTGACACTATAGCATGTCGTCTAAAATATGATAAAAAAGTGACACTATAACATGTAGTCTAAAATATGATAATAAAGTCATACTATAGCATGTCGTCTAAAATATGATAAAAAAGTCACACTATAACATGTCGTCTAAAATATGATAATAAAGTCATACTATAGCATGAAGTCTAAAATATGATAATAAAGTCATACTATAACATGTCGTCTAAAATATGATAAAAAAGTCATAGTATAGCACGTAGTCTAAAATATGATAAAAAAGTCACACTATAACATGTCTAAAATATGATAAAAAAAAGTCACACTATAACATGTCGTCTAAAATATGATAATAAAGTCATACTATAGCATGTAGTCTAAAATATGATAAAAAAGTCATACTATAGCATGTAGTCTAAAATATGATTAAAAAAAAAGTCACTATAGCATGTCGTCTAAAATATGATAATAAAGTCATACTATAGCATGTAGTCTAAAATATGACAAAAAAGTCATACTATAGCATGTAGTCTAAAATATGATAATAAAGTCATACTATAGCATGTCGTCTAAAATATGATAAAAAAGTCACTATAGCATGTAGTCTAAAATATGACAAAAAAGTCATACTATAGCATGTAGTCTAAAATATGATAATAAAGTCATACTATAACATGTCGTCTAAAATATGATAATAAAGTCATACTATAGCATGTAGTCTAAAATATGATAAAAAAGTCATACTATAGCATGTAGTCTAAAATATGATTAAAAAAAAAGTCACTATAGCATGTCGTCTAAAATATGATAATAAAGTCATACTATAGCATGTCGTCTAAAATATGATAAAAAAGTCACTATAGCATGTAGTCTAAAATATGACAAAAAAGTCATACTATAGCATGTAGTCTAAAATATGATAATAAAGTCATACTATAGCATGTCGTCTAAAATATGATAAAAAAGTCACTATAGTATGTAGTCTAAAATATGACAAAAAAGTCATACTATAGTATGTAGTCTAAAATATGATAAAAAAAAGTCACTATAGCATGTAGTCTAAAATATGACAAAAAAGTCATACTATAGCATGTCGTCTAAAATATGATAAAAAAGTCACTATAGTATGTAGTCTAAAATATGACAAAAAAGTCATATTATAGCATGTCGTCTAAAATATGATAAAAAAGTGACACTATAACACGTAGTCTAAAATATGATAATAAAGTCATACTATAGCATGTCGTCTAAAATATGATAAAAAAGTGACACTATAGCATGTCGTCTAAAATATGATAAAAAAGTGACACTATAACATGTAGTCTAAAATATGATAAAAAAGTCACACTATAGCATGTCGTCTAAAATATGATAATAAAGTCATACTATAGCATGTCGTCTAAAATATGATAAAAAAGTGACACTATAACATGTAGTCTAAAATATGATAATAAAGTCATACTATAGCATGTCGTCTAAAATATGATAATAAAGTCACACTATAGCATGTAGTCTAAAATATGATAAAAAAAGTGATACTATAACATGTCATCTGAAATATGATTAAAAAAAAGTCACACTATAGCATGTAGTCTAAAATATGATAAAAAAGTCATACTATAACATGTCGTCTAAAATATGATAAAAAAGTCATACTATAACATGTCGTCTAAAATATGATAAAAAAGTCATACTATAGCATGTCGTCTAAAATATGATAATAAAGTCACAGTATAGCATGTCGTCTAAAATATGATAATAAAGTCATACTATAGCATGTCGTCTAAAATATGATAATAAAGTCATACTATAGCATGTCGTCTATAATATGATAAAAAAAAAGTCACACTATAGCATGTAGTCTAAAATATGATAAAAAAAAAAGTCACACTATCACATGTAGTCTAAAATATGATAAAAAAAGTCATACTATAGCATGTAGTCCAAAATATGACAATAAAGTCACACTATAACGTGTAGTCTATAACATGATAATAAAGTCATACTATAGCATGTCCATCGACAAAGTCGAACGAATGTCTCAATATATCATCAACTACATGTTTCTGTTATTGTGACCCAACTTTACGTTCATGTGATCAACCAGCTCGACGTAGAATGTGAAAGTATGAAAAGTGTCATTTCCAGTGTCCAACATATTTTAGCATGTTGTATGAAATATGACCAAAAAGTCATACCAGAGCATGATATATTTCCTTCAAATTTCTGACGACATGCTATTAGTCTGACTTCCGTTCAAGTTATGGAAACTAACAGTGGTGCAGCTGTCAGAGTTGTTGTCGCTCAGTCGAAAGGTCTTGGGTTCGATTCCTGCCTGCGACTTTCAACGTGAATTCCTTATTGCTGCAAAACTAATGACCTGAAAGTAAAGTCTGTCGTCCATAATATGGATGACAAACCTATGCATGTTGTCCATAATGTAAAACATTACATTCAAGCAAGAACATGCAATCCTCCACACTAAGTTCCAGACCCCATATCGAACCCAGAAGCTCCTGATTGTGAGATGACAACGCTGGCTTGGAACTTCAACATTCTTGATGACTCTATTGCATGCTTGCCTGACTTATATGACTTTTAAACATGTTAAGGAAGAGACATCTACAGTGCAGTGGTTGGTGTTGTTGCATCCCATTCAGAAGGTTCCAGGTTCAAGACTCACCAGGGAAAGGATGACATTAACATCCTAGATGAAAAGCCACATCAAGGGCAAGAATTGAACCTGGAACCTTCTGACTGGGAGGCAACACCACTAACCACTGCACCAGGCAGCTTTGTGAAAAATCTTTGTCTCACTGCAACCTATACCTCCACCGTCCACAAATATTCATTCAAATGCGACCAAAATTGCCGCAGACATTCTTTGGATAGTAGATATACGTGTTTTTAAGGGGGTCTGCAGTGATATTAAATATCTTCCTGAAATGTGTTGTGAATGCAAAACTTTTTCAATCTCCCCAAACGTTTCAACTTCACTAAAAGTTGAATTAGCATCAACAGGTGGAATCTGAACCATTAATATCAACCTTGGTGAAGAAGAATCTTTTATCTGTTGAGTTAACCAGACTGTTGGCTGAGTCTCTGGAAGCACTGAGTGAACTCCGTGGTACACTTTCTCCTGCCATGACTCGTTCCCAGGCGCCAAAGATAGTCCTGCAGTCTATGACGCCGACTCCCAGCTGGAAACGACCTCATGAAGACACGGGTTCGAGCCCCGCCGAGGTAATACAACACACATGGTTTACCCGCCGAGGTAATACAACGCCCATGGTTCACAGTTTACCCGCCGAGGTAACACTCGAGGTTCACGGTTTACCCGCCGAGGTAACACAACACAAATGTTTCACGTTTACCCGCCGAGGTAACACTCGAGGTTCACGGTTTACCCGCCGAGGTAACACAACACAAATGGTTCACGTTTACCCGCCGAGGTAACACTCAAGGTTCACGGTTTACCCGCCGAGGTAACACACGGGGTTCACAGAGGCCAAGACCTCCTAAGGCGAGTCCCTGTAAGGGTAAGCCACAGCCACAAACCAAAGGTAAAAAAATAAAGTCCAAAAGAGACTTTTTTTTCCATTGTGTATTGGTTGAGTTGCCTCAGTGAGAAGTAACTTGAGGCGTCAGTTCAGAAAAAGGTCATACTCCAAAAAGTCATAAAAAAGTCTTACGATACCATGTCGTCCAAAATATGATAAACAAAAGTCATACTATAGCATGTCGTCTAAAATATGATAAAAAAAGTCATACTATAACATGTCGTCTAAAATATGATAAAAAAGTCATACTATAAAATGTCGTCTAAAATATGATAAAAAAGTCACACTATAGCATGTCGTCTAAAATATGATAAAAAAGTCATACTATAACATGTCGTCTAAAATATGATAATAAAGTCATACTATAGCATGTCGTCTAAAATATGATAAAAAAGTCATACTATAACATGTCGTCTAAAATATGATAAAAAAGTCATACTATAACATGTCGTCTAAAATATGATAATAAAGTCACACTATAGCATGTTGTCTAAAATATGATAAAAAAGTCACTATAGTATGTAGTCTAAAATATGACAAAAAAGTCATACTATAGTATGTAGTCTAAAATATGATAAAAAAAAGTCACTATAGCATGTAGTCTAAAATATGACAAAAAAGTCATACTATAGCATGTAGTCTAAAATATGATAATAAAGTCATACTATAGCATGTCGTCTAAAATATGATAAAAAAGTCACTATAGTATGTAGTCTAAAATATGACAAAAAAGTCATACTATAGCATGTCGTCTAAAATATGATAAAAAAGTGACACTATAACATGTAGTCTAAAATATGATAATAAAGTCATACTATAGCATGTCGTCTAAAATATGATAAAAAAGTGACACTATAGCATGTCGTCTAAAATATGATAAAAAAGTGACACTATAACATGTAGTCTAAAATATGATAATAAAGTCATACTATAGCATGTCGTCTAAAATATGATAAAAAAGTCACACTATAACATGTCGTCTAAAATATGATAATAAAGTCATACTATAGCATGAAGTCTAAAATATGATAATAAAGTCATACTATAACATGTCATCTAAAATATGATAAAAAAGTCATAGTATAGCACGTAGTCTAAAATATGATAAAAAAAGTCACACTATAACATGTCTAAAATATGATAAAAAAAAGTCACACTATAACATGTCGTCTAAAATATGATAATAAAGTCATACTATAGCATGTAGTCTAAAATATGATAAAAAAGTCATACTATAGCATGTAGTCTAAAATATGATTAAAAAAAAAGTCACTATAGCATGTCGTCTAAAATATGATAATAAAGTCATACTATAGCATGTAGTCTAAAATATGACAAAAAAGTCATACTATAGCATGTAGTCTAAAATATGATAATAAAGTCATACTATAGCATGTCGTCTAAAATATGATAAAAAAGTCACTATAGCATGTAGTCTAAAATATGACAAAAAAGTCATACTATAGCATGTAGTCTAAAATATGATAATAAAGTCATACTATAACATGTCGTCTAAAATATGATAATAAAGTCATACTATAGCATGTAGTCTAAAATATGATAAAAAAGTCATACTATAGCATGTAGTCTAAAATATGATTAAAAAAAAAGTCACTATAGCATGTCGTCTAAAATATGATAATAAAGTCATACTATAGCATGTCGTCTAAAATATGATAAAAAAGTCACTATAGCATGTAGTCTAAAATATGACAAAAAAGTCATACTATAGCATGTAGTCTAAAATATGATAATAAAGTCATACTATAGCATGTCGTCTAAAATATGATAAAAAAGTCACTATAGTATGTAGTCTAAAATATGACAAAAAAGTCATACTATAGTATGTAGTCTAAAATATGATAAAAAAAAGTCACTATAGCATGTAGTCTAAAATATGACAAAAAAGTCATACTATAGCATGTCGTCTAAAATATGATAAAAAAGTCACTATAGTATGTAGTCTAAAATATGACAAAAAAGTCATATTATAGCATGTCGTCTAAAATATGATAAAAAAGTGACACTATAACACGTAGTCTAAAATATGATAATAAAGTCATACTATAGCATGTCGTCTAAAATATGATAAAAAAGTGACACTATAGCATGTCGTCTAAAATATGATAAAAAAGTGACACTATAACATGTAGTCTAAAATATGATAAAAAAGTCACACTATAGCATGTCGTCTAAAATATGATAATAAAGTCATACTATAGCATGTCGTCTAAAATATGATAAAAAAGTGACACTATAACATGTAGTCTAAAATATGATAATAAAGTCATACTATAGCATGTCGTCTAAAATATGATAATAAAGTCACACTATAGCATGTAGTCTAAAATATGATAAAAAAAAGTGATACTATAACATGTCATCTGAAATATGATTAAAAAAAAGTCACACTATAGCATGTAGTCTAAAATATGATAAAAAAGTCATACTATAACATGTCGTCTAAAATATGATAAAAAAGTCATACTATAACATGTCGTCTAAAATATGATAAAAAAGTCATACTATAGCATGTCGTCTAAAATATGATAATAAAGTCACAGTATAGCATGTCGTCTAAAATATGATAATAAAGTCATACTATAGCATGTCGTCTAAAATATGATAATAAAGTCATACTATAGCATGTCGTCTATAATATGATAAAAAAAAAGTCACACTATAGCATGTAGTCTAAAATATGATAAAAAAAAAAGTCACACTATCACATGTAGTCTAAAATATGATAAAAAAAGTCATACTATAGCATGTAGTCCAAAATATGACAATAAAGTCACACTATAACGTGTAGTCTATAACATGATAATAAAGTCATACTATAGCATGTCCATCGACAAAGTCGAACGAATGTCTCAATATATCATCAACTACATGTTTCTGTTATTGTGACCCAACTTTACGTTCATGTGATCAACCAGCTCGACGTAGAATGTGAAAGTATGAAAAGTGTCATTTCCAGTGTCCAACATATTTTAGCATGTTGTATGAAATATGACCAAAAAGTCATACCAGAGCATGATATATTTCCTTCAAATTTCTGACGACATGCTATTAGTCTGACTTCCGTTCAAGTTATGGAAACTAACAGTGGTGCAGCTGTCAGAGTTGTTGTCGCTCAGTCGAAAGGTCTTGGGTTCGATTCCTGCCTGCGACTTTCAACGTGAATTCCTTATTGCTGCAAAACTAATGACCTGAAAGTAAAGTCTGTCGTCCATAATATGGATGACAAACCTATGCATGTTGTCCATAATGTAAAACATTACATTCAAGCAAGAACATGCAATCCTCCACACTAAGTTCCAGACCCCATATCGAACCCAGAAGCTCCTGATTGTGAGATGACAACGCTGGCTTGGAACTTCAACATTCTTGATGACTCTATTGCATGCTTGCCTGACTTATATGACTTTTAAACATGTTAAGGAAGAGACATCTACAGTGCAGTGGTTGGTGTTGTTGCATCCCATTCAGAAGGTTCCAGGTTCAAGACTCACCAGGGAAAGGATGACATTAACATCCTAGATGAAAAGCCACATCAAGGGCAAGAATTGAACCTGGAACCTTCTGACTGGGAGGCAACACCACTAACCACTGCACCAGGCAGCTTTGTGAAAAATCTTTGTCTCACTGCAACCTATACCTCCACCGTCCACAAATATTCATTCAAATGCGACCAAAATTGCCGCAGACATTCTTTGGATAGTAGATATACGTGTTTTTAAGGGGGTCTGCAGTGATATTAAATATCTTCCTGAAATGTGTTGTGAATGCAAAACTTTTTCAATCTCCCCAAACGTTTCAACTTCACTAAAAGTTGAATTAGCATCAACAGGTGGAATCTGAACCATTAATATCAACCTTGGTGAAGAAGAATCTTTTATCTGTTGAGTTAACCAGACTGTTGGCTGAGTCTCTGGAAGCACTGAGTGAACTCCGTGGTACACTTTCTCCTGCCACGACTCGTTCCCAGGCGCCAAAGATAGTCCTGCAGTCTATGACGCCGACTCCCAGCTGGAAACGACCTCATGAAGACACGGGTTCGAGCCCCGCCGAGGTAATACAACACACATGGTTTACCCGCCGAGGTAATACAACGCCCATGGTTCACAGTTTACCCGCCGAGGTAACACTCGAGGTTCACGGTTTACCCGCCGAGGTAACACAACACAAATGTTTCACGTTTACCCGCCGAGGTAACACTCGAGGTTCACGGTTTACCCGCCGAGGTAACACAACACAAATGGTTCACGTTTACCCGCCGAGGTAACACTCAAGGTTCACGGTTTACCCGCCGAGGTAACACACGGGGTTCACAGAGGCCAAGACCTCCTAAGGCGAGTCCCTGTAAGGGTAAGCCACAGCCACAAACCAAAGGTAAAAAAATAAAGTCCAAAAGAGACTTTTTTTTCCATTGTGTATTGGTTGAGTTGCCTCAGTGAGAAGTAACTTGAGGCGTCAGTTCAGAAAAAGGTCATACTCCAAAAAGTCATAAAAAAGTGTTACGATACCATGTCGTCCAAAATATGATAAACAAAAGTCATACTATAGCATGTCGTCTAAAATATGATAAAAAAAGTCATACTATAACATGTCGTCTAAAATATGATAAAAAAGTCATACTATAAAATGTCGTCTAAAATATGATAAAAAAGTCACACTATAGCATGTCGTCTAAAATATGATAAAAAAGTCATACTATAACATGTCGTCTAAAATATGATAATAAAGTCATACTATAACATGTCGTCTAAAATATGATAATAAAGTCACACTATAACATGTCGTCTAAAATATGATAAAAAAGTCAAACTATAGCATGTCGTCTAAAATATGATAATAAAGTCATACTATAACATGTCGTCTAAAATATGATAAAAAAGTCACTATAGCATGTCGTCTAAAATATGATAAAAAAGTCACTATAGTATGTAGTCTAAAATATGACAAAAAAGTCATACTATAGTATGTAGTCTAAAATATGATAAAAAAAAGTCACTATAGCATGTAGTCTAAAATATGACAAAAAAGTCATACTATAGCATGTCGTCTAAAATATGATAAAAAAGTCACTATAGTATGTAGTCTAAAATATGACAAAAAAGTCATATTATAGCATGTCGTCTAAAATATGATAAAAAAGTGACACTATAACACGTAGTCTAAAATATGATAATAAAGTCATACTATAGCATGTCGTCTAAAATATGATAAAAAAGTGACACTATAGCATGTCGTCTAAAATATGATAAAAAAGTGACACTATAACATGTAGTCTAAAATATGATAAAAAAGTCACTATAGCATGTCGTCTAAAATATGATAAAAAAGTCACTATAGTATGTAGTCTAAAATATGACAAAAAAGTCATACTATAGCATGTCGTCTAAAATATGATAAAAAAGTCACTATAGTATGTAGTCTAAAATATGACAAAAAAGTCATATTATAGCATGTCGTCTAAAATATGATAAAAAAGTGACACTATAACACGTAGTCTAAAATATGATAATAAAGTCATACTATAGCATGTCGTCTAAAATATGATAAAAAAGTGACACTATAGCATGTCGTCTAAAATATGATAAAAAAGTGACACTATAACATGTAGTCTAAAATATGATAAAAAAGTCACACTATAGCATGTCGTCTAAAATATGATAATAAAGTCATACTATAGCATGTCGTCTAAAATATGATAAAAAAGTGACACTATAACATGTAGTCTAAAATATGATAATAAAGTCATACTATAGCATGTCGTCTAAAATATGATAATAAAGTCACACTATAGCATGTAGTCTAAAATATGATAAAAAAAAGTGATACTATAACATGTCATCTGAAATATGATTAAAAAAAAGTCACACTATAGCATGTAGTCTAAAATATGATAAAAAAGTCATACTATAACATGTCGTCTAAAATATGATAAAAAAGTCATACTATAACATGTCGTCTAAAATATGATAAAAAAGTCATACTATAGCATGTCGTCTAAAATATGATAATAAAGTCACAGTATAGCATGTCGTCTAAAATATGATAATAAAGTCATACCATAGCATGTCGTCTAAAATATGATAATAAAGTCATACTATAGCATGTCGTCTATAATATGATAAAAAAAAAGTCACACTATAGCATGTAGTCTAAAATATGATAAAAAAAAAAGTCACACTATCACATGTAGTCTAAAATATGATAAAAAAAGTCATACTATAGCATGTAGTCTAAAATATGACAATAAAGTCACACTATAACGTGTAGTCTATAACATGATAATAAAGTCATACTATAGCATGTCCATCGACAAAGTCGAACGAATGTCTCAATATATCATCAACTACATGTTTCTGTTATTGTGACCCAACTTTACGTTCATGTGATCAACCAGCTCGATGTAGAATGTGAAAGTATGAAAAGTGTCATTTCCAGTGTCCAACATATTTTAGCATGTTGTATGAAATATGACCAAAAAGTCATACCAGAGCATGATATATTTCCTTCAAATTTCTGACGACATGCTATTAGTCTGACTTCCGTTCAAGTTATGGAAACTAACAGTGGTGCAGCTGTCAGAGTTGTTGTCGCTCAGTCGAAAGGTCTTGGGTTCGATTCCTGCCTGCGACTTTCAACGTGAATTCCTTATTGCTGCAAAACTAATGACCTGAAAGTAAAGTCTGTCGTCCATAATATGGATGACAAACCTATGCATGTTGTCCATAATGTAAAACATTACATTCAAGCAAGAACATGCAATCCTCCACACTAAGTTCCAGACCCCATATCGAACCCAGAAGCTCCTGATTGTGAGATGACAACGCTGGCTTGGAACTTCAACATTCTTGATGACTCTATTGCATGCTTGCCTGACTTATATGACTTTTAAACATGTTAAGGAAGAGACATCTACAGTGCAGTGGTTGGTGTTGTTGCATCCCATTCAGAAGGTTCCAGGTTCAAGACTCACCAGGGAAAGGATGACATTAACATCCTAGATGAAAAGCCACATCAAGGGCAAGAATTGAACCTGGAACCTTCTGACTGGGAGGCAACACCACTAACCACTGCACCAGGCAGCTTTGTGAAAAATCTTTGTCTCACTGCAACCTATACCTCCACCGTCCACAAATATTCATTCAAATGCGACCAAAATTGCCGCAGACATTCTTTGGATAGTAGATATACGTGTTTTTAAGGGGGTCTGCAGTGATATTAAATATCTTCCTGAAATGTGTTGTGAATGCAAAACTTTTTCAATCTCCCCAAACGTTTCAACTTCACTAAAAGTTGAATTAGCATCAACAGGTGGAATCTGAACCATTAATATCAACCTTGGTGAAGAAGAATCTTTTATCTGTTGAGTTAACCAGACTGTTGGCTGAGTCTCTGGAAGCACTGAGTGAACTCCGTGGTACACTTTCTCCTGCCACGACTCGTTCCCAGGCGCCAAAGATAGTCCTGCAGTCTATGACGCCGACTCCCAGCTGGAAACGACCTCATGAAGACACGGGTTCGAGCCCCGCCGAGGTAATACAACACACATGGTTTACCCGCCGAGGTAATACAACGCCCATGGTTCACAGTTTACCCGCCGAGGTAACACTCGAGGTTCACGGTTTACCCGCCGAGGTAACACAACACAAATGTTTCACGTTTACCCGCCGAGGTAACACTCGAGGTTCACGGTTTACCCGCCGAGGTAACACAACACAAATGGTTCACGTTTACCCGCCGAGGTAACACTCAAGGTTCACGGTTTACCCGCCGAGGTAACACACGGGGTTCACAGAGGCCAAGACCTCCTAAGGCGAGTCCCTGTAAGGGTAAGCCACAGCCACAAACCAAAGGTAAAAAAATAAAGTCCAAAAGAGACTTTTTTTTCCATTGTGTATTGGTTGAGTTGCCTCAGTGAGAAGTAACTTGAGGCGTCAGTTCAGAAAAAGGTCATACTCCAAAAAGTCATAAAAAAGTGTTACGATACCATGTCGTCCAAAATATGATAAACAAAAGTCATACTATAGCATGTCGTCTAAAATATGATAAAAAAAGTCATACTATAACATGTCGTCTAAAATATGATAAAAAAGTCATACTATAAAATGTCGTCTAAAATATGATAAAAAAGTCACACTATAGCATGTCGTCTAAAATATGATAAAAAAGTCATACTATAACATGTCGTCTAAAATATGATAATAAAGTCATACTATAACATGTCGTCTAAAATATGATAATAAAGTCACACTATAACATGTCGTCTAAAATATGATAAAAAAGTCAAACTATAGCATGTCGTCTAAAATATGATAATAAAGTCATACTATAACATGTCGTCTAAAATATGATAAAAAAGTCACTATAGCATGTCGTCTAAAATATGATAAAAAAGTCATACTATAGCATGTAGTCTAAAATATGATAAAAAAGTCATACTATAACATGTCGTCTAAAATATGATAATAAAGTCATACTATAACATGTCGTCTAAAATATGATAATAAAGTCACACTATAACATGTCGTCTAAAATATGATAAAAAAGTCATACTATAGCATGTCGTCTAAAATATGATAAAAAAGTCATACTATAACATGTCGTCTAAAATATGATAAAAAAGTCATACTATAACATGTCGTCTAAAATATGATAATAAAGTCACACTATAACATGTCGTCTAAAATATGATAAAAAAGTCAAACTATAGCATGTCGTCTAAAATATGATAAAAAAAGTCACACTATAACATGTCGTCTAAAATATTATAAAAAAGTCACTATAGCATGTCGTCTAAAATATGATAAAAAAGTCATACTATAGCATGTAGTCTAAAATATGATAAAAAAAAAAATCATACTATAACGTAGTCTAAAATATGATAAAAAGTCACACTATAACATGTCGTCTAAAATATGATAAAAAAGTCACTATAGCATGTCGTCTAAAATATGATAAAAAAGTCATACTATAGCATGTAGTCTAAAATATGATAAAAAAAAAATCATACTATAACGTAGTCTAAAATATGATAAAAAGTCACACTATAGCATGTCGTCTAAAATATGATAATAAAGTCACACTATAGCATGTCGTCTAAAATATGATAAAAAAAAGTCATACTATAGCATGTCGTCTATAATATGATAAAAAAAGTGATACTATAAAATGTCATCTGAAATATGATAAAAAGTCACACTATAGCATGTAGTCTAAAATATGATAAAAAAGTCACACTATAACATGTTGTCTAAAATATGATAATAAAGTCATACTATAACATGTCGTCTAAAATATGATAATAAAGTCATACTATAGCATGTAGTCTAAAATATGATAAAAAAGTCATACTATAGCATGTAGTCTAAAATATGATAATGAAGTCATACTATAGCATGTCGTCTAAAATATGATAATAAAGTCATACTATAGCATGTCGTCTAAAATATGATAAAAAAGTCTTACGATACCATGTCGTCTAAAATATGATAAAAAAGTCATACTATAGCATGTCGTCTAAAATATGATAATAAAGTCATACTATAACATGTCGTCTAAAATATGATAAAAAAGTCATTTTATAACATGTCGTCTAAAATATGATAATAAAGTCATACTATAACATGTCGTCTAAAATATGATAATAAAGTCATACTATAGCATGTCGTCTAAAATATGATAAAAAAGTCACACTATAACATGTCGTCTAAAATATGATAATAAAGTCATACTATAGCATGAAGTCTAAAATATGATAATAAAGTCATACTATAACATGTCGTCTAAAATATGATAAAAAAGTCATACTATAGCATGTCGTCTAAAATATGATAAAAAAGTCACTATAGCATGTCGTCTAAAATATGATAAAAAAGTCATAGTATAGCACGTAGTCTAAAATATGATAAAAAAGTCACACTATAACATGTTGTCTAAAATATGATAAAAAAAAGTCACACTATAACATGTCGTCTAAAATATGATAATAAAGTCATACTATAGCATGTAGTCTAAAATATGATAAAAAAGTCATACTATAGCATGTAGTCTAAAATATGATTTAAAAAAAAGTCACTATAGCATGTCGTCTAAAATATGATAATAAAGTCATACTATAGCATGTAGTCTAAAATATGACAAAAAAGTCATACTATAGCATGTAGTCTAAAATATGATAATAAAGTCATACTATAGCATGTCGTCTAAAATATGATAAAAAAGTCACTATAGCATGTAGTCTAAAATATGACAAAAAAGTCATACTATAGCATGTAGTCTAAAATATGATAATAAAGTCATACTATAACATGTCGTCTAAAATATGATAATAAAGTCATACTATAGCATGTAGTCTAAAATATGATAAAAAAGTCATACTATAGCATGTAGTCTAAAATATGATTAAAAAAAAAGTCACTATAGCATGTCGTCTAAAATATGATAATAAAGTCATACTATAGCATGTCGTCTAAAATATGATAAAAAAGTCACTATAGCATGTAGTCTAAAATATGACAAAAAAGTCATACTATAGCATGTAGTCTAAAATATGATAATAAAGTCATACTATAGCATGTCGTCTAAAATATGATAAAAAAGTCACTATAGTATGTAGTCTAAAATATGACAAAAAAGTCATACTATAGTATGTAGTCTAAAATATGATAAAAAAAAGTCACTATAGCATGTAGTCTAAAATATGACAAAAAAGTCATACTATAGCATGTCGTCTAAAATATGATAAAAAAGTCACTATAGTATGTAGTCTAAAATATGACAAAAAAGTCATATTATAGCATGTCGTCTAAAATATGATAAAAAAGTGACACTATAACACGTAGTCTAAAATATGATAATAAAGTCATACTATAGCATGTCGTCTAAAATATGATAAAAAAGTGACACTATAGCATGTCGTCTAAAATATGATAAAAAAGTGACACTATAACATGTAGTCTAAAATATGATAAAAAAGTCACACTATAGCATGTCGTCTAAAATATGATAATAAAGTCATACTATAGCATGTCGTCTAAAATATGATAAAAAAGTGACACTATAACATGTAGTCTAAAATATGATAATAAAGTCATACTATAGCATGTCGTCTAAAATATGATAATAAAGTCACACTATAGCATGTAGTCTAAAATATGATAAAAAAAAGTGATACTATAACATGTCATCTGAAATATGATTAAAAAAAAGTCACACTATAGCATGTAGTCTAAAATATGATAAAAAAGTCATACTATAACATGTCGTCTAAAATATGATAAAAAAGTCATACTATAACATGTCGTCTAAAATATGATAAAAAAGTCATACTATAGCATGTCGTCTAAAATATGATAATAAAGTCACAGTATAGCATGTCGTCTAAAATATGATAATAAAGTCATACTATAGCATGTCGTCTAAAATATGATAATAAAGTCATACTATAGCATGTCGTCTATAATATGATAAAAAAAAAGTCACACTATAGCATGTAGTCTAAAATATGATAAAAAAAAAAGTCACACTATCACATGTAGTCTAAAATATGATAAAAAAAGTCATACTATAGCATGTAGTCTAAAATATGACAATAAAGTCACACTATAACGTGTAGTCTATAACATGATAATAAAGTCATACTATAGCATGTCCATCGACAAAGTCGAACGAATGTCTCAATATATCATCAACTACATGTTTCTGTTATTGTGACCCAACTTTACGTTCATGTGATCAACCAGCTCGACGTAGAATGTGAAAGTATGAAAAGTGTCATTTCCAGTGTCCAACATATTTTAGCATGTTGTATGAAATATGACCAAAAAGTCATACCAGAGCATGATATATTTCCTTCAAATTTCTGACGACATGCTATTAGTCTGACTTCCGTTCAAGTTATGGAAACTAACAGTGGTGCAGCTGTCAGAGTTGTTGTCGCTCAGTCGAAAGGTCTTGGGTTCGATTCCTGCCTGCGACTTTCAACGTGAATTCCTTATTGCTGCAAAACTAATGACCTGAAAGTAAAGTCTGTCGTCCATAATATGGATGACAAACCTATGCATGTTGTCCATAATGTAAAACATTACATTCAAGCAAGAACATGCAATCCTCCACACTAAGTTCCAGACCCCATATCGAACCCAGAAGCTCCTGATTGTGAGATGACAACGCTGGCTTGGAACTTCAACATTCTTGATGACTCTATTGCATGCTTGCCTGACTTATATGACTTTTAAACATGTTAAGGAAGAGACATCTACAGTGCAGTGGTTGGTGTTGTTGCATCCCATTCAGAAGGTTCCAGGTTCAAGACTCACCAGGGAAAGGATGACATTAACATCCTAGATGAAAAGCCACATCAAGGGCAAGAATTGAACCTGGAACCTTCTGACTGGGAGGCAACACCACTAACCACTGCACCAGGCAGCTTTGTGAAAAATCTTTGTCTCACTGCAACCTATACCTCCACCGTCCACAAATATTCATTCAAATGCGACCAAAATTGCCGCAGACATTCTTTGGATAGTAGATATACGTGTTTTTAAGGGGGTCTGCAGTGATATTAAATATCTTCCTGAAATGTGTTGTGAATGCAAAACTTTTTCAATCTCCCCAAACGTTTCAACTTCACTAAAAGTTGAATTAGCATCAACAGGTGGAATCTGAACCATTAATATCAACCTTGGTGAAGAAGAATCTTTTATCTGTTGAGTTAACCAGACTGTTGGCTGAGTCTCTGGAAGCACTGAGTGAACTCCGTGGTACACTTTCTCCTGCCACGACTCGTTCCCAGGCGCCAAAGATAGTCCTGCAGTCTATGACGCCGACTCCCAGCTGGAAACGACCTCATGAAGACACGGGTTCGAGCCCCGCCGAGGTAATACAACACACATGGTTTACCCGCCGAGGTAATACAACGCCCATGGTTCACAGTTTACCCGCCGAGGTAACACTCGAGGTTCACGGTTTACCCGCCGAGGTAACACAACACAAATGTTTCACGTTTACCCGCCGAGGTAACACTCGAGGTTCACGGTTTACCCGCCGAGGTAACACACGGGGTTCACAGAGGCCAAGACCTCCTAAGGCGAGTCCCTGTAAGGGTAAGCCACAGCCACAAACCAAAGGTAAAAAAATAAAGTCCAAAAGAGACTTTTTTTTCCATTGTGTATTGGTTGAGTTGCCTCAGTGAGAAGTAACTTGAGGCGTCAGTTCAGAAAAAGGTCATACTCCAAAAAGTCATAAAAAAGTGTTACGATACCATGTCGTCCAAAATATGATAAACAAAAGTCATACTATAGTATGTAGTCTAAAATATGGTAAAAAAGTCACTATGGCATGTAGTCTAAAATATGATAATAAAGTCATACTATAGCGTGTCGTCTATAATATGATAAAAAAGTCATACTATAGCATGTCGTCTAAAATATGATAATAAAGTCATACTATAGCATGTCGTCTAAAATATGATAAAAAAGTCTTACGATACCATGTCGTCTAAAATATGATAAAAAAGTCATACTATAGCATGTCGTCTAAAATATGATAATAAAGTCATACTATAACATGTCGTCTAAAATATGATAATAAAGTCATACTATAACATGTCGTCTAAAATATGATAATAAAGTCATACTATAGCATGTCGTCTAAAATATGATAAAAAAGTCACACTATAACATGTCGTCTAAAATATGATAATAAAGTCATACTATAGCATGAAGTCTAAAATATGATAATAAAGTCATACTATAACATGTCGTCTAAAATATGATAAAAAAGTCATACTATAGCATGTCGTCTAAAATATGATAAAAAAGTCACTATAGCATGTCGTCTAAAATATGATAAAAAAGTCATAGTATAGCACGTAGTCTAAAATATGATAAAAAAGTCACACTATAACATGTTGTCTAAAATATGATAAAAAAAAGTCACACTATAACATGTCGTCTAAAATATGATAATAAAGTCATACTATAGCATGTAGTCTAAAATATGATAAAAAAGTCATACTATAGCATGTAGTCTAAAATATGATTTAAAAAAAAGTCACTATAGCATGTCGTCTAAAATATGATAATAAAGTCATACTATAGCATGTAGTCTAAAATATGACAAAAAAGTCATACTATAGCATGTAGTCTAAAATATGATAATAAAGTCATACTATAGCATGTCGTCTAAAATATGATAAAAAAGTCACTATAGCATGTAGTCTAAAATATGACAAAAAAGTCATACTATAGCATGTAGTCTAAAATATGATAATAAAGTCATACTATAACATGTCGTCTAAAATATGATAATAAAGTCATACTATAGCATGTAGTCTAAAATATGATAAAAAAGTCATACTATAGCATGTAGTCTAAAATATGATTAAAAAAAAAGTCACTATAGCATGTCGTCTAAAATATGATAATAAAGTCATACTATAGCATGTCGTCTAAAATATGATAAAAAAGTCACTATAGCATGTAGTCTAAAATATGACAAAAAAGTCATACTATAGCATGTAGTCTAAAATATGATAATAAAGTCATACTATAGCATGTCGTCTAAAATATGATAAAAAAGTCACTATAGTATGTAGTCTAAAATATGACAAAAAAGTCATACTATAGTATGTAGTCTAAAATATGATAAAAAAAAGTCACTATAGCATGTAGTCTAAAATATGACAAAAAAGTCATACTATAGCATGTCGTCTAAAATATGATAAAAAAGTCACTATAGTATGTAGTCTAAAATATGACAAAAAAGTCATATTATAGCATGTCGTCTAAAATATGATAAAAAAGTGACACTATAACATGTAGTCTAAAATATGATAATAAAGTCATACTATAGCATGTCGTCTAAAATATGATAAAAAAGTGACACTATAGCATGTCGTCTAAAATATGATAAAAAAGTGACACTATAACATGTAGTCTAAAATATGATAAAAAAGTCACACTATAGCATGTCGTCTAAAATATGATAATAAAGTCATACTATAGCATGTCGTCTAAAATATGATAAAAAAGTGACACTATAACATGTAGTCTAAAATATGATAATAAAGTCATACTATAGCATGTCGTCTAAAATATGATAATAAAGTCACACTATAGCATGTAGTCTAAAATATGATAAAAAAAAGTGATACTATAACATGTCATCTGAAATATGATTAAAAAAAAGTCACACTATAGCATGTAGTCTAAAATATGATAAAAAAGTCATACTATAACATGTCGTCTAAAATATGATAAAAAAGTCATACTATAACATGTCGTCTAAAATATGATAAAAAAGTCATACTATAGCATGTCGTCTAAAATATGATAATAAAGTCACAGTATAGCATGTCGTCTAAAATATGATAATAAAGTCATACTATAGCATGTCGTCTAAAATATGATAATAAAGTCATACTATAGCATGTCGTCTATAATATGATAAAAAAAAAGTCACACTATAGCATGTAGTCTAAAATATGATAAAAAAAAAAGTCACACTATCACATGTAGTCTAAAATATGATAAAAAAAGTCATACTATAGCATGTAGTCTAAAATATGACAATAAAGTCACACTATAACGTGTAGTCTATAACATGATAATAAAGTCATACTATAGCATGTCCATCGACAAAGTCGAACGAATGTCTCAATATATCATCAACTACATGTTTCTGTTATTGTGACCCAACTTTACGTTCATGTGATCAACCAGCTCGACGTAGAATGTGAAAGTATGAAAAGTGTCATTTCCAGTGTCCAACATATTTTAGCATGTTGTATGAAATATGACCAAAAAGTCATACCAGAGCATGATATATTTCCTTCAAATTTCTGACGACATGCTATTAGTCTGACTTCCGTTCAAGTTATGGAAACTAACAGTGGTGCAGCTGTCAGAGTTGTTGTCGCTCAGTCGAAAGGTCTTGGGTTCGATTCCTGCCTGCGACTTTCAACGTGAATTCCTTATTGCTGCAAAACTAATGACCTGAAAGTAAAGTCTGTCGTCTATAATATGGATGACAAACCTATGCATGTTGTCCATAATGTAAAACATTACATTCAAGCAAGAACATGCAATCCTCCACACTAAGTTCCAGACCCCATATCGAACCCAGAAGCTCCTGATTGTGAGATGACAACGCTGGCTTGGAACTTCAACATTCTTGATGACTCTATTGCATGCTTGCCTGACTTATATGACTTTTAAACATGTTAAGGAAGAGACATCTACAGTGCAGTGGTTGGTGTTGTTGCATCCCATTCAGAAGGTTCCAGGTTCAAGACTCACCAGGGAAAGGATGACATTAACATCCTAGATGAAAAGCCACATCAAGGGCAAGAATTGAACCTGGAACCTTCTGACTGGGAGGCAACACCACTAACCACTGCACCAGGCAGCTTTGTGAAAAATCTTTGTCTCACTGCAACCTATACCTCCACCGTCCACAAATATTCATTCAAATGCGACCAAAATTGCCGCAGACATTCTTTGGATAGTAGATATACGTGTTTTTAAGGGGGTCTGCAGTGATATTAAATATCTTCCTGAAATGTGTTGTGAATGCAAAACTTTTTCAATCTCCCCAAACGTTTCAACTTCACTAAAAGTTGAATTAGCATCAACAGGTGGAATCTGAACCATTAATATCAACCTTGGTGAAGAAGAATCTTTTATCTGTTGAGTTAACCAGACTGTTGGCTGAGTCTCTGGAAGCACTGAGTGAACTCCGTGGTACACTTTCTCCTGCCACGACTCGTTCCCAGGCGCCAAAGATAGTCCTGCAGTCTATGACGCCGACTCCCAGCTGGAAACGACCTCATGAAGACACGGGTTCGAGCCCCGCCGAGGTAATACAACACACATGGTTTACCCGCCGAGGTAATACAACGCCCATGGTTCACAGTTTACCCGCCGAGGTAACACTCGAGGTTCACGGTTTACCCGCCGAGGTAACACAACACAAATGTTTCACGTTTACCCGCCGAGGTAACACTCGAGGTTCACAGTTTACCCGCCGAGGTAACACACGGGGTTCACAGAGGCCAAGACCTCCTAAGGCGAGTCCCTGTAAGGGTAAGCCACAGCCACAAACCAAAGGTAAAAAAATAAAGTCCAAAAGAGACTTTTTTTTCCATTGTGTATTGGTTGAGTTGCCTCAGTGAGAAGTAACTTGAGGCGTCAGTTCAGAAAAAGGTCATACTCCAAAAAGTCATAAAAAAGTGTTACGATACCATGTCGTCCAAAATATGATAAACAAAAGTCATACTATAGTATGTAGTCTAAAATATGGTAAAAAAGTCACTATGGCATGTAGTCTAAAATATGATAATAAAGTCATACTATAGCGTGTCGTCTATAATATGATAAAAAAGTCATACTATAGCATGTCGTCTAAAATATGATAATAAAGTCATACTATAGCATGTCGTCTAAAATATGATAAAAAAGTCTTACGATACCATGTCGTCTAAAATATGATAAAAAAGTCATACTATAGCATGTCGTCTAAAATATGATAATAAAGTCATACTATAACATGTCGTCTAAAATATGATAAAAAAGTCATACTATAACATGTCGTCTAAAATATGATAATAAAGTCATACTATAACATGTCGTCTAAAATATGATAAAAAAGTCATTTTATAAAATGTCGTCTAAAATATGATAATAAAGTCATACTATAACATGTCGTCTAAAATATGATAATAAAGTCATACTATAGCATGTCGTCTAAAATATGATAAAAAAGTCACACTATAACATGTCGTCTAAAATATGATAATAAAGTCATACTATAGCATGAAGTCTAAAATATGATAATAAAGTCATACTATAACATGTCGTCTAAAATATGATAAAAAAGTCATACTATAGCATGTAGTCTAAAATATGACAAAAAAGTCATACTATAGCATGTAGTCTAAAATATGATAATAAAGTCATACTATAGCATGTCGTCTAAAATATGATAAAAAAGTCACTATAGCATGTAGTCTAAAATATGACAAAAAAGTCATACTATAGCATGTAGTCTAAAATATGATAATAAAGTCATACTATAGCATGTTGTCTAAAATATGATAAAAAAGTCACTATAGTATGTAGTCTAAAATATGACAAAAAAGTCATACTATAGTATGTAGTCTAAAATATGATAAAAAAAAGTCACTATAGCATGTAGTCTAAAATATGACAAAAAAGTCATACTATAGCATGTAGTCTAAAATATGATAATAAAGTCATACTATAGCATGTCGTCTAAAATATGATAAAAAAGTCACTATAGTATGTAGTCTAAAATATGACAAAAAAGTCATACTATAGCATGTCGTCTAAAATATGATAAAAAAGTGACACTATAACATGTAGTCTAAAATATGATAATAAAGTCATACTATAGCATGTCGTCTAAAATATGATAAAAAAGTGACACTATAGCATGTCGTCTAAAATATGATAAAAAAGTGACACTATAACATGTAGTCTAAAATATGATAATAAAGTCATACTATAGCATGTCGTCTAAAATATGATAATAAAGTCACACTATAGCATGTAGTCTAAAATATGATAAAAAAAAGTGATACTATAACATGTCATCTGAAATATGATAAAAAAAAGTCACACTATAGCATGTCGTCTAGAATATGATAATAAAGTCACACTATAGCATGTAGTCTAAAATATGATAAAAAAGTCATACTATAACATGTCGTCTAAAATACGATAATAAAGTCACACTATAACATGTCGTCTAAAATATGATAAAAAAGTCATACTATAACATGTCGTCTAAAATACGATAATAAAGTCACACTATAACATGTCGTCTAAAATATGATAAAAAAGTCATACTATAGCATGTCGTCTAAAATATGATAATAAAGTCACAGTATAGCATGTCGTCTAAAATATGATAATAAAGTCATACTATAGCATGTCGTCTAAAATATGATAATAAAGTCATACTATAGCATGTCGTCTATAATATGATAAAAAAAAAGTCACACTATAGCATGTAGTCTAAAATATGATAAAAAAAAGTCACACTATCACATGTAGTCTAAAATATGATAAAAAAAGTCATACTATAGCATGTAGTCTAAAATATGACAATAAAGTCACACTATAACGTGTAGTCTATAACATGATAATAAAGTCATACTATAGCATGTCCATCGACAAAGTCGAACGAATGTCTCAATATATCATCAACTACATGTTTCTGTTATTGTGACCCAACTTTACGTTCATGTGATCAACCAGCTCGACGTAGAATGTGAAAGTATGAAAAGTGTCATTTCCAGTGTCCAACATATTTTAGCATGTTGTATGAAATATGACCAAAAAGTCATACCAGAGCATGATATATTTCCTTCAAATTTCTGACGACATGCTATTAGTCTGACTTCCGTTCAAGTTATGGAAACTAACAGTGGTGCAGCTGTCAGAGTTGTTGTCGCTCAGTCGAAAGGTCTTGGGTTCGATTCCTGCCTGCGACTTTCAACGTGAATTCCTTATTGCTGCAAAACTAATGACCTGAAAGTAAAGTCTGTCGTCCATAATATGGATGACAAACCTATGCATGTTGTCCATAATGTAAAACATTACATTCAAGCAAGAACATGCAATCCTCCACACTAAGTTCCAGACCCCATATCGAACCCAGAAGCTCCTGATTGTGAGATGACAACGCTGGCTTGGAACTTCAACATTCTTGATGACTCTATTGCATGCTTGCCTGACTTATATGACTTTTAAACATGTTAAGGAAGAGACATCTACAGTGCAGTGGTTGGTGTTGTTGCATCCCATTCAGAAGGTTCCAGGTTCAAGACTCACCAGGGAAAGGATGACATTAACATCCTAGATGAAAAGCCACATCAAGGGCAAGAATTGAACCTGGAACCTTCTGACTGGGAGGCAACACCACTAACCACTGCACCAGGCAGCTTTGTGAAAAATCTTTGTCTCACTGCAACCTATACCTCCACCGTCCACAAATATTCATTCAAATGCGACCAAAATTGCCGCAGACATTCTTTGGATAGTAGATATACGTGTTTTTAAGGGGGTCTGCAGTGATATTAAATATCTTCCTGAAATGTGTTGTGAATGCAAAACTTTTTCAATCTCCCCAAACGTTTCAACTTCACTAAAAGTTGAATTAGCATCAACAGGTGGAATCTGAACCATTAATATCAACCTTGGTGAAGAAGAATCTTTTATCTGTTGAGTTAACCAGACTGTTGGCTGAGTCTCTGGAAGCACTGAGTGAACTCCGTGGTACACTTTCTCCTGCCACGACTCGTTCCCAGGCGCCAAAGATAGTCCTGCAGTCTATGACGCCGACTCCCAGCTGGAAACGACCTCATGAAGACACGGGTTCGAGCCCCGCCGAGGTAATACAACACACATGGTTTACCCGCCGAGGTAATACAACGCCCATGGTTCACAGTTTACCCGCCGAGGTAACACTCGAGGTTCACGGTTTACCCGCCGAGGTAACACAACACAAATGTTTCACGTTTACCCGCCGAGGTAACACTCGAGGTTCACGGTTTACCCGCCGAGGTAACACACGGGGTTCACAGAGGCCAAGACCTCCTAAGGCGAGTCCCTGTAAGGGTAAGCCACAGCCACAAACCAAAGGTAAAAAAATAAAGTCCAAAAGAGACTTTTTTTTCCATTGTGTATTGGTTGAGTTGCCTCAGTGAGAAGTAACTTGAGGCGTCAGTTCAGAAAAAGGTCATACTCCAAAAAGTCATAAAAAAGTGTTACGATACCATGTCGTCCAAAATATGATAAACAAAAGTCATACTATAGTATGTAGTCTAAAATATGGTAAAAAAGTCACTATGGCATGTAGTCTAAAATATGATAATAAAGTCATACTATAGCGTGTCGTCTATAATATGATAAAAAAGTCATACTATAGCATGTCGTCTAAAATATGATAATAAAGTCATACTATAGCATGTCGTCTAAAATATGATAAAAAAGTCTTACGATACCATGTCGTCTAAAATATGATAAAAAAGTCATACTATAGCATGTCGTCTAAAATATGATAATAAAGTCATACTATAACATGTCGTCTAAAATATGATAAAAAAGTCATACTATAACATGTCGTCTAAAATATGATAATAAAGTCATACTATAACATGTCGTCTAAAATATGATAAAAAAGTCATTTTATAAAATGTCGTCTAAAATATGATAATAAAGTCATACTATAACATGTCGTCTAAAATATGATAATAAAGTCATACTATAGCATGTCGTCTAAAATATGATAAAAAAGTCACACTATAACATGTCGTCTAAAATATGATAATAAAGTCATACTATAGCATGAAGTCTAAAATATGATAATAAAGTCATACTATAACATGTCGTCTAAAATATGATAAAAAAGTCATACTATAGCATGTAGTCTAAAATATGACAAAAAAGTCATACTATAGCATGTAGTCTAAAATATGATAATAAAGTCATACTATAGCATGTCGTCTAAAATATGATAAAAAAGTCACTATAGCATGTAGTCTAAAATATGACAAAAAAGTCATACTATAGCATGTAGTCTAAAATATGATAATAAAGTCATACTATAGCATGTTGTCTAAAATATGATAAAAAAGTCACTATAGTATGTAGTCTAAAATATGACAAAAAAGTCATACTATAGTATGTAGTCTAAAATATGATAAAAAAAAGTCACGATAGCATGTAGTCTAAAATATGACAAAAAAGTCATACTATAGCATGTAGTCTAAAATATGATAATAAAGTCATACTATAGCATGTCGTCTAAAATATGATAAAAAAGTCACTATAGTATGTAGTCTAAAATATGACAAAAAAGTCATACTATAGCATGTCGTCTAAAATATGATAAAAAAGTGACACTATAACATGTAGTCTAAAATATGATAATAAAGTCATACTATAGCATGTCGTCTAAAATATGATAAAAAAGTGACACTATAGCATGTCGTCTAAAATATGATAAAAAAGTGACACTATAACATGTAGTCTAAAATATGATAATAAAGTCATACTATAGCATGTCGTCTAAAATATGATAATAAAGTCACACTATAGCATGTAGTCTAAAATATGATAAAAAAAAGTGATACTATAACATGTCATCTGAAATATGATAAAAAAAAGTCACACTATAGCATGTCGTCTAGAATATGATAATAAAGTCACACTATAGCATGTAGTCTAAAATATGATAAAAAAGTCATACTATAACATGTCGTCTAAAATACGATAATAAAGTCACACTATAACATGTCGTCTAAAATATGATAAAAAAGTCATACTATAACATGTCGTCTAAAATACGATAATAAAGTCACACTATAACATGTCGTCTAAAATATGATAAAAAAGTCATACTATAGCATGTCGTCTAAAATATGATAATAAAGTCACAGTATAGCATGTCGTCTAAAATATGATAATAAAGTCATACTATAGCATGTCGTCTAAAATATGATAATAAAGTCATACTATAGCATGTCGTCTATAATATGATAAAAAAAAAGTCACACTATAGCATGTAGTCTAAAATATGATAAAAAAAAGTCACACTATCACATGTAGTCTAAAATATGATAAAAAAAAGTCATACTATAGCATGTAGTCTAAAATATGACAATAAAGTCACACTATAACGTGTAGTCTATAACATGATAATAAAGTCATACTATAGCATGTCCATCGACAAAGTCGAACGAATGTCTCAATATATCATCAACTACATGTTTCTGTTATTGTGACCCAACTTTACGTTCATGTGATCAACCAGCTCGACGTAGAATGTGAAAGTATGAAAAGTGTCATTTCCAGTGTCCAACATATTTTAGCATGTTGTATGAAATATGACCAAAAAGTCATACCAGAGCATGATATATTTCCTTCAAATTTCTGACGACATGCTATTAGTCTGACTTCCGTTCAAGTTATGGAAACTAACAGTGGTGCAGCTGTCAGAGTTGTTGTCGCTCAGTCGAAAGGTCTTGGGTTCGATTCCTGCCTGCGACTTTCAACGTGAATTCCTTATTGCTGCAAAACTAATGACCTGAAAGTAAAGTCTGTCGTCCATAATATGGATGACAAACCTATGCATGTTGTCCATAATGTAAAACATTACATTCAAGCAAGAACATGCAATCCTCCACACTAAGTTCCAGACCCCATATCGAACCCAGAAGCTCCTGATTGTGAGATGACAACGCTGGCTTGGAACTTCAACATTCTTGATGACTCTATTGCATGCTTGCCTGACTTATATGACTTTTAAACATGTTAAGGAAGAGACATCTACAGTGCAGTGGTTGGTGTTGTTGCATCCCATTCAGAAGGTTCCAGGTTCAAGACTCACCAGGGAAAGGATGACATTAACATCCTAGATGAAAAGCCACATCAAGGGCAAGAATTGAACCTGGAACCTTCTGACTGGGAGGCAACACCACTAACCACTGCACCAGGCAGCTTTGTGAAAAATCTTTGTCTCACTGCAACCTATACCTCCACCGTCCACAAATATTCATTCAAATGCGACCAAAATTGCCGCAGACATTCTTTGGATAGTAGATATACGTGTTTTTAAGGGGGTCTGCAGTGATATTAAATATCTTCCTGAAATGTGTTGTGAATGCAAAACTTTTTCAATCTCCCCAAACGTTTCAACTTCACTAAAAGTTGAATTAGCATCAACAGGTGGAATCTGAACCATTAATATCAACCTTGGTGAAGAAGAATCTTTTATCTGTTGAGTTAACCAGACTGTTGGCTGAGTCTCTGGAAGCACTGAGTGAACTCCGTGGTACACTTTCTCCTGCCACGACTCGTTCCCAGGCGCCAAAGATAGTCCTGCAGTCTATGACGCCGACTCCCAGCTGGAAACGACCTCATGAAGACACGGGTTCGAGCCCCGCCGAGGTAATACAACACACATGGTTTACCCGCCGAGGTAATACAACGCCCATGGTTCACAGTTTACCCGCCGAGGTAACACTCGAGGTTCACGGTTTACCCGCCGAGGTAACACAACACAAATGTTTCACGTTTACCCGCCGAGGTAACACTCGAGGTTCACGGTTTACCCGCCGAGGTAACACACGGGGTTCACAGAGGCCAAGACCTCCTAAGGCGAGTCCCTGTAAGGGTAAGCCACAGCCACAAACCAAAGGTAAAAAAATAAAGTCCAAAAGAGACTTTTTTTTCCATTGTGTATTGGTTGAGTTGCCTCAGTGAGAAGTAACTTGAGGCGTCAGTTCAGAAAAAGGTCATACTCCAAAAAGTCATAAAAAAGTGTTACGATACCATGTCGTCCAAAATATGATAAACAAAAGTCATACTATAGTATGTAGTCTAAAATATGGTAAAAAAGTCACTATGGCATGTAGTCTAAAATATGATAATAAAGTCATACTATAGCGTGTCGTCTATAATATGATAAAAAAGTCATACTATAGCATGTCGTCTAAAATATGATAATAAAGTCATACTATAGCATGTCGTCTAAAATATGATAAAAAAGTCTTACGATACCATGTCGTCTAAAATATGATAAAAAAGTCATACTATAGCATGTCGTCTAAAATATGATAATAAAGTCATACTATAACATGTCGTCTAAAATATGATAATAAAGTCATACTATAACATGTCGTCTAAAATATGATAATAAAGTCATACTATAGCATGTCGTCTAAAATATGATAAAAAAGTCACACTATAACATGTCGTCTAAAATATGATAATAAAGTCATACTATAGCATGAAGTCTAAAATATGATAATAAAGTCATACTATAACATGTCGTCTAAAATATGATAAAAAAGTCATACTATAGCATGTCGTCTAAAATATGATAAAAAAGTCACTATAGCATGTCGTCTAAAATATGATAAAAAAGTCATAGTATAGCACGTAGTCTAAAATATGATAAAAAAGTCACACTATAACATGTTGTCTAAAATATGATAAAAAAAAGTCACACTATAACATGTCGTCTAAAATATGATAATAAAGTCATACTATAGCATGTAGTCTAAAATATGATAAAAAAGTCATACTATAGCATGTAGTCTAAAATATGATTTAAAAAAAAGTCACTATAGCATGTCGTCTAAAATATGATAATAAAGTCATACTATAGCATGTAGTCTAAAATATGACAAAAAAGTCATACTATAGCATGTAGTCTAAAATATGATAATAAAGTCATACTATAGCATGTCGTCTAAAATATGATAAAAAAGTCACTATAGCATGTAGTCTAAAATATGACAAAAAAGTCATACTATAGCATGTAGTCTAAAATATGATAATAAAGTCATACTATAACATGTCGTCTAAAATATGATAATAAAGTCATACTATAGCATGTAGTCTAAAATATGATAAAAAAGTCATACTATAGCATGTAGTCTAAAATATGATTAAAAAAAAAGTCACTATAGCATGTCGTCTAAAATATGATAATAAAGTCATACTATAGCATGTCGTCTAAAATATGATAAAAAAGTCACTATAGCATGTAGTCTAAAATATGACAAAAAAGTCATACTATAGCATGTAGTCTAAAATATGATAATAAAGTCATACTATAGCATGTCGTCTAAAATATGATAAAAAAGTCACTATAGTATGTAGTCTAAAATATGACAAAAAAGTCATACTATAGTATGTAGTCTAAAATATGATAAAAAAAAGTCACTATAGCATGTAGTCTAAAATATGACAAAAAAGTCATACTATAGCATGTCGTCTAAAATATGATAAAAAAGTCACTATAGTATGTAGTCTAAAATATGACAAAAAAGTCATATTATAGCATGTCGTCTAAAATATGATAAAAAAGTGACACTATAACACGTAGTCTAAAATATGATAATAAAGTCATACTATAGCATGTCGTCTAAAATATGATAAAAAAGTGACACTATAGCATGTCGTCTAAAATATGATAAAAAAGTGACACTATAACATGTAGTCTAAAATATGATAAAAAAGTCACACTATAGCATGTCGTCTAAAATATGATAATAAAGTCATACTATAGCATGTCGTCTAAAATATGATAAAAAAGTGACACTATAACATGTAGTCTAAAATATGATAATAAAGTCATACTATAGCATGTCGTCTAAAATATGATAATAAAGTCACACTATAGCATGTAGTCTAAAATATGATAAAAAAAAGTGATACTATAACATGTCATCTGAAATATGATTAAAAAAAAGTCACACTATAGCATGTAGTCTAAAATATGATAAAAAAGTCATACTATAACATGTCGTCTAAAATATGATAAAAAAGTCATACTATAACATGTCGTCTAAAATATGATAAAAAAGTCATACTATAGCATGTCGTCTAAAATATGATAATAAAGTCACAGTATAGCATGTCGTCTAAAATATGATAATAAAGTCATACTATAGCATGTCGTCTAAAATATGATAATAAAGTCATACTATAGCATGTCGTCTATAATATGATAAAAAAAAAGTCACACTATAGCATGTAGTCTAAAATATGATAAAAAAAAAAGTCACACTATCACATGTAGTCTAAAATATGATAAAAAAAAGTCATACTATAGCATGTAGTCCAAAATATGACAATAAAGTCACACTATAACGTGTAGTCTATAACATGATAATAAAGTCATACTATAGCATGTCAATCGACAAAGTCGAACGAATGTCTCAATATATCATCAACTACATGTTTCTGTTATTGTGACCCAACTTTACGTTCATGTGATCAACCAGCTCGACGTAGAATGTGAAAGTATGAAAAGTGTCATTTCCAGTGTCCAACATATTTTAGCATGTTGTATGAAATATGACCAAAAAGTCATACCAGAGCATGATATATTTCCTTCAAATTTCTGACGACATGCTATTAGTCTGACTTCCGTTCAAGTTATGGAAACTAACAGTGGTGCAGCTGTCAGAGTTGTTGTCGCTCAGTCGAAAGGTCTTGGGTTCGATTCCTGCCTGCGACTTTCAACGTGAATTCCTTATTGCTGCAAAACTAATGACCTGAAAGTAAAGTCTGTCGTCCATAATATGGATGACAAACCTATGCATGTTGTCCATAATGTAAAACATTACATTCAAGCAAGAACATGCAATCCTCCACACTAAGTTCCAGACCCCATATCGAACCCAGAAGCTCCTGATTGTGAGATGACAACGCTGGCTTGGAACTTCAACATTCTTGATGACTCTATTGCATGCTTGCCTGACTTATATGACTTTTAAACATGTTAAGGAAGAGACATCTACAGTGCAGTGGTTGGTGTTGTTGCATCCCATTCAGAAGGTTCCAGGTTCAAGACTCACCAGGGAAAGGATGACATTAACATCCTAGATGAAAAGCCACATCAAGGGCAAGAATTGAACCTGGAACCTTCTGACTGGGAGGCAACACCACTAACCACTGCACCAGGCAGCTTTGTGAAAAATCTTTGTCTCACTGCAACCTATACCTCCACCGTCCACAAATATTCATTCAAATGCGACCAAAATTGCCGCAGACATTCTTTGGATAGTAGATATACGTGTTTTTAAGGGGGTCTGCAGTGATATTAAATATCTTCCTGAAATGTGTTGTGAATGCAAAACTTTTTCAATCTCCCCAAACGTTTCAACTTCACTAAAAGTTGAATTAGCATCAACAGGTGGAATCTGAACCATTAATATCAACCTTGGTGAAGAAGAATCTTTTATCTGTTGAGTTAACCAGACTGTTGGCTGAGTCTCTGGAAGCACTGAGTGAACTCCGTGGTACACTTTCTCCTGCCATGACTCGTTCCCAGGCGCCAAAGATAGTCCTGCAGTCTATGACGCCGACTCCCAGCTGGAAACGACCTCATGAAGACACGGGTTCGAGCCCCGCCGAGGTAATACAACACACATGGTTTACCCGCCGAGGTAATACAACGCCCATGGTTCACAGTTTACCCGCCGAGGTAACACTCGAGGTTCACGGTTTACCCGCCGAGGTAACACAACACAAATGTTTCACGTTTACCCGCCGAGGTAACACTCGAGGTTCACGGTTTACCCGCCGAGGTAACACAACACAAATGGTTCACGTTTACCCGCCGAGGTAACACACGGGGTTCACAGAGGCCAAGACCTCCTAAGGCGAGTCCCTGTAAGGGTAAGCCACAGCCACAAACCAAAGGTAAAAAAATAAAGTCCAAAAGAGACTTTTTTTTCCATTGTGTATTGGTTGAGTTGCCTCAGTGAGAAGTAACTTGAGGCGTCAGTTCAGAAAAAGGTCATACTCCAAAAAGTCATAAAAAAGTCTTACGATACCATGTCGTCCAAAATATGATAAACAAAAGTCATACTATAGCATGTCGTCTAAAATATGATAAAAAAAGTCATACTATAACATGTCGTCTAAAATATGATAAAAAAGTCATACTATAAAATGTCGTCTAAAATATGATAAAAAAGTCACACTATAGCATGTCGTCTAAAATATGATAAAAAAGTCATACTATAACATGTCGTCTAAAATATGATAATAAAGTCATACTATAGCATGTCGTCTAAAATATGATAAAAAAGTCATACTATAACATGTCGTCTAAAATATGATAAAAAAGTCATACTATAACATGTCGTCTAAAATATGATAATAAAGTCACACTATAGCATGTTGTCTAAAATATGATAAAAAAGTCACTATAGTATGTAGTCTAAAATATGACAAAAAAGTCATACTATAGTATGTAGTCTAAAATATGATAAAAAAAAGTCACTATAGCATGTAGTCTAAAATATGACAAAAAAGTCATACTATAGCATGTAGTCTAAAATATGATAATAAAGTCATACTATAGCATGTCGTCTAAAATATGATAAAAAAGTCATACTATAGTATGTAGTCTAAAATATGACAAAAAAGTCATACTATAGCATGTCGTCTAAAATATGATAAAAAAGTGACACTATAACATGTAGTCTAAAATATGATAATAAAGTCATACTATAGCATGTCGTCTAAAATATGATAAAAAAGTGACACTATAGCATGTCGTCTAAAATATGATAAAAAAGTGACACTATAACATGTAGTCTAAAATATGATAATAAAGTCATACTATAGCATGTCGTCTAAAATATGATAAAAAAGTCACACTATAACATGTCGTCTAAAATATGATAATAAAGTCATACTATAGCATGAAGTCTAAAATATGATAATAAAGTCATACTATAACATGTCGTCTAAAATATGATAAAAAAGTCATACTATAGCATGTCGTCTAAAATATGATAATAAAGTCATACTATAGCATGTCGTCTAAAATATGATAAAAAAGTCACTATAGCATGTCGTCTAAAATATGACAAAAAAGTCATACTATAGTATGTAGTCTAAAATATGATAATAAAGTCATACTATAGCATGTCGTCTAAAATATGATAAAAAAAAGTCATACTATAGTATGTAGTCTAAAATATGATAAAAAAGTCACTATAACATGTAGTCTAAAATATGATAAAAAAGTCATAGTATAGCACGTAGTCTAAAATATGATAAAAAAGTCACACTATAACATGTCTAAAATATGATAAAAAAAAGTCACACTATAACATGTCGTCTAAAATATGATAATAAAGTCATACTATAGCATGTAGTCTAAAATATGATAAAAAAGTCATACTATAGCATGTAGTCTAAAATATGATTAAAAAAAAAGTCACTATAGCATGTCGTCTAAAATATGATAATAAAGTCATACTATAGCATGTAGTCTAAAATATGACAAAAAAGTCATACTATAGCATGTAGTCTAAAATATGATAATAAAGTCATACTATAGCATGTCGTCTAAAATATGATAAAAAAGTCACTATAGCATGTAGTCTAAAATATGACAAAAAAGTCATACTATAGCATGTAGTCTAAAATATGATAATAAAGTCATACTATAACATGTCGTCTAAAATATGATAATAAAGTCATACTATAGCATGTAGTCTAAAATATGATAAAAAAGTCATACTATAGCATGTAGTCTAAAATATGATTAAAAAAAAAGTCACTATAGCATGTCGTCTAAAATATGATAATAAAGTCATACTATAGCATGTAGTCTAAAATATGACAAAAAAGTCATACTATAGCATGTAGTCTAAAATATGATAATAAAGTCATACTATAGCATGTCGTCTAAAATATGATAAAAAAGTCACTATAGCATGTAGTCTAAAATATGACAAAAAAGTCATACTATAGCATGTAGTCTAAAATATGATAATAAAGTCATACTATAGCATGTCGTCTAAAATATGATAAAAAAGTCACTATAGTATGTAGTCTAAAATATGACAAAAAAGTCATACTATAGTATGTAGTCTAAAATATGATAAAAAAAAAAGTCACTATAGCATGTAGTCTAAAATATGACAAAAAAGTCATACTATAGCATGTCGTCTAAAATATGATAAAAAAGTCACTATAGTATGTAGTCTAAAATATGACAAAAAAGTCATATTATAGCATGTCGTCTAAAATATGATAAAAAAGTGACACTATAACACGTAGTCTAAAATATGATAATAAAGTCATACTATAGCATGTCGTCTAAAATATGATAAAAAAGTGACACTATAGCATGTCGTCTAAAATATGATAAAAAAGTGACACTATAACATGTAGTCTAAAATATGATAAAAAAGTCACACTATAGCATGTCGTCTAAAATATGATAATAAAGTCATACTATAGCATGTCGTCTAAAATATGATAAAAAAGTGACACTATAACATGTAGTCTAAAATATGATAATAAAGTCATACTATAGCATGTCGTCTAAAATATGATAATAAAGTCACACTATAGCATGTAGTCTAAAATATGATAAAAAAAAGTGATACTATAACATGTCATCTGAAATATGATTAAAAAAAAGTCACACTATAGCATGTAGTCTAAAATATGATAAAAAAGTCATACTATAACATGTCGTCTAAAATATGATAAAAAAGTCATACTATAACATGTCGTCTAAAATATGATAAAAAAGTCATACTATAGCATGTCGTCTAAAATATGATAATAAAGTCACAGTATAGCATGTCGTCTAAAATATGATAATAAAGTCATACTATAGCATGTCGTCTAAAATATGATAATAAAGTCATACTATAGCATGTCGTCTATAATATGATAAAAAAAAAGTCACACTATAGCATGTAGTCTAAAATATGATAAAAAAAAAAGTCACACTATCACATGTAGTCTAAAATATGATAAAAAAAAGTCATACTATAGCATGTAGTCCAAAATATGACAATAAAGTCACACTATAACGTGTAGTCTATAACATGATAATAAAGTCATACTATAGCATGTCAATCGACAAAGTCGAACGAATGTCTCAATATATCATCAACTACATGTTTCTGTTATTGTGACCCAACTTTACGTTCATGTGATCAACCAGCTCGACGTAGAATGTGAAAGTATGAAAAGTGTCATTTCCAGTGTCCAACATATTTTAGCATGTTGTATGAAATATGACCAAAAAGTCATACCAGAGCATGATATATTTCCTTCAAATTTCTGACGACATGCTATTAGTCTGACTTCCGTTCAAGTTATGGAAACTAACAGTGGTGCAGCTGTCAGAGTTGTTGTCGCTCAGTCGAAAGGTCTTGGGTTCGATTCCTGCCTGCGACTTTCAACGTGAATTCCTTATTGCTGCAAAACTAATGACCTGAAAGTAAAGTCTGTCGTCCATAATATGGATGACAAACCTATGCATGTTGTCCATAATGTAAAACATTACATTCAAGCAAGAACATGCAATCCTCCACACTAAGTTCCAGACCCCATATCGAACCCAGAAGCTCCTGATTGTGAGATGACAACGCTGGCTTGGAACTTCAACATTCTTGATGACTCTATTGCATGCTTGCCTGACTTATATGACTTTTAAACATGTTAAGGAAGAGACATCTACAGTGCAGTGGTTGGTGTTGTTGCATCCCATTCAGAAGGTTCCAGGTTCAAGACTCACCAGGGAAAGGATGACATTAACATCCTAGATGAAAAGCCACATCAAGGGCAAGAATTGAACCTGGAACCTTCTGACTGGGAGGCAACACCACTAACCACTGCACCAGGCAGCTTTGTGAAAAATCTTTGTCTCACTGCAACCTATACCTCCACCGTCCACAAATATTCATTCAAATGCGACCAAAATTGCCGCAGACATTCTTTGGATAGTAGATATACGTGTTTTTAAGGGGGTCTGCAGTGATATTAAATATCTTCCTGAAATGTGTTGTGAATGCAAAACTTTTTCAATCTCCCCAAACGTTTCAACTTCACTAAAAGTTGAATTAGCATCAACAGGTGGAATCTGAACCATTAATATCAACCTTGGTGAAGAAGAATCTTTTATCTGTTGAGTTAACCAGACTGTTGGCTGAGTCTCTGGAAGCACTGAGTGAACTCCGTGGTACACTTTCTCCTGCCATGACTCGTTCCCAGGCGCCAAAGATAGTCCTGCAGTCTATGACGCCGACTCCCAGCTGGAAACGACCTCATGAAGACACGGGTTCGAGCCCCGCCGAGGTAATACAACACACATGGTTTACCCGCCGAGGTAATACAACGCCCATGGTTCACAGTTTACCCGCCGAGGTAACACTCGAGGTTCACGGTTTACCCGCCGAGGTAACACAACACAAATGTTTCACGTTTACCCGCCGAGGTAACACTCGAGGTTCACGGTTTACCCGCCGAGGTAACACAACACAAATGGTTCACGTTTACCCGCCGAGGTAACACTCAAGGTTCACGGTTTACCCGCCGAGGTAACACACGGGGTTCACAGAGGCCAAGACCTCCTAAGGCGAGTCCCTGTAAGGGTAAGCCACAGCCACAAACCAAAGGTAAAAAAATAAAGTCCAAAAGAGACTTTTTTTTCCATTGTGTATTGGTTGAGTTGCCTCAGTGAGAAGTAACTTGAGGCGTCAGTTCAGAAAAAGGTCATACTCCAAAAAGTCATAAAAAAGTCTTACGATACCATGTCGTCCAAAATATGATAAACAAAAGTCATACTATAGTATGTAGTCTAAAATATGGTAAAAAAAAGTCATACTATAACATGTCGTCTAAAATATGATAAAAAAGTCATACTATAAAATGTCGTCTAAAATATGATAAAAAAGTCACACTATAGCATGTCGTCTAAAATATGATAAAAAAGTCATACTATAACATGTCGTCTAAAATATGATAATAAAGTCATACTATAGCATGTCGTCTAAAATATGATAAAAAAGTCATACTATAACATGTCGTCTAAAATATGATAAAAAAGTCATACTATAACATGTCGTCTAAAATATGATAATAAAGTCACACTATAACATGTCGTCTAAAATATGATAAAAAAGTCAAACTATAGCATGTCGTCTAAAATATGATAAAAAAAGTCACACTATAACATGTCGTCTAAAATATGATAAAAAAGTCACTATAGCATGTCGTCTAAAATATGATAAAAAAGTCATACTATAGCATGTAGTCTAAAATATGATAAAAAAAAATCATACTATAACGTAGTCTAAAATATGATAAAAAGTCACACTATAACATGTCGTCTAAAATATGATAAAAAAGTCACTATAGCATGTCGTCTAAAATATGATAAAAAAGTCATACTATAGCATGTAGTCTAAAATATGATAAAAAAAAATCATACTATAACGTAGTCTAAAATATGATAAAAAGTCACACTATAGCATGTCGTCTAAAATATGATAATAAAGTCACACTATAGCATGTCGTCTAAAATATGATAAAAAAAGTCATACTATAGCATGTCGTCTATAATATGATAAAAAAAAGTGATACTATAAAATGTCATCTGAAATATGATAAAAAAGTCATACTATAGCGTGTCGTCTAAAATATGATAATAAAGTCACAGTATAGCATGTAGTCTAAAATATGATAATAAAGTCATACTATAGCATGTCGTCTAAAATATGATAAAAAAGTCACTTTAACATGTAGTCTAAAATATGATAAAAAAGTCATACTATAGCATGTAGTCTAAAATATGATAAAAAAGTCACACTATAACATGTTGTCTAAAATATGATAAAAAAAAGTCACACTATAACATGTCGTCTAAAATATGATAATAAAGTCATACTATAGCATGTAGTCTAAAATATGATAAAAAAGTCATACTATAGCATGTAGTCTAAAATATGATAATAAAGTCATACTATAGCATGTCGTCTAAAATATGATAAAAAAGTCACTATAGCATGTAGTCTAAAATATGACAAAAAAGTCATACTATAGTATGTAGTCTAAAATATGACAAAAAAGTCATACTATAGTATGTCGTCTAAAATATGACAATAAAGTCATACTATAGCATGTAGTCTAAAATATGATAAAAAAAAAAGTCACTATAGCATGTCGTCTAAAATATGATAAAAAAAAGTCACACTATAGCATGTCGTCTAAAATATGATAAAAAGTCACACTATAGCATGTCGTCTAAAATATGATAATAAAGTCACACTATAGCATGTCGTCTAAAATATGATAAAAAAAAGTCATACTATAGCATGTCGTCTATAATATGATAAAAAAAGTGATACTATAAAATGTCATCTGAAATATGATAAAAAAGTCATACTATAGCGTGTCGTCTAAAATATGATAATAAAGTCACAGTATAGCATGTAGTCTAAAATATGATAATAAAGTCATACTATAGCATGTCGTCTAAAATATGATAAAAAAGTCACTAACATGTAGTCTAAAATATGATAAAAAAGTCATACTATAGCATGTAGTCTAAAATATGACAAAAAAGTCATACTATAGAATGTAGTCTAAAATATGATAATAAAGTCATACTATAGCATGTCGTCTAAAATATGATAAAAAAGTCACTATAGTATGTAGTCTAAAATATGATAAAAAAAAGTCACACTATAGCATGTCGTCTAAAATATGATAATAAAGTCACACTATAGCATGTAGTCTAAAATATGATAAAAAAGTCATACTATAACATGTCGTCTAAAATATGATAAAAAAAAGTGATACTATAAAATGTCATCTGAAATATGATAAAAAAGTCATACTATAGCATGTAGTCTAAAATATGATCAAAAAAAATCATACTATAACGTAGTCTAAAATATGATAAAAAGTCACACTATAGCATGTCGTCTAAAATATGATAATAAAGTCACACTATAGCATGTCGTCTAAAATATGATAAAAAAAGTCATACTATAGCATGTCGTCTATAATATGATAAAAAAAGTGATACTATAAAATGTCATCTGAAATATGATAAAAAAGTCATACTATAGCGTGTCGTCTAAAATATGATAATAAAGTCACAGTATAGCATGTAGTCTAAAATATGATAATAAAGTCATACTATAGCATGTCGTCTAAAATATGATAAAAAAGTCACTTTAACATGTAGTCTAAAATATGATAAAAAAGTCATACTATAGCATGTAGTCTAAAATATGATAAAAAAGTCACACTATAACATGTTGTCTAAAATATGATAAAAAAAAGTCACACTATAACATGTCGTCTAAAATATGATAATAAAGTCATACTATAGCATGTAGTCTAAAATATGATAAAAAAGTCATACTATAGCATGTAGTCTAAAATATGATAATAAAGTCATACTATAGCATGTCGTCTAAAATATGATAAAAAAGTCACTATAGCATGTAGTCTAAAATATGACAAAAAAGTCATACTATAGTATGTAGTCTAAAATATGACAAAAAAGTCATACTATAGTATGTCGTCTAAAATATGACAATAAAGTCATACTATAGCATGTAGTCTAAAATATGATAAAAAAAAAAGTCACTATAGCATGTCGTCTAAAATATGATAATAAAGTCATACTATAGCATGTAGTCTAAAATATGACAAAAAAGTCATACTATAGCATGTAGTCTAAAATATGATAATAAAGTCATACTATAGCATGTCGTCTAAAATATGATAAAAAAGTCACTATAGTATGTAGTCTAAAATATGATAAAAAAAAGTCACACTATAGCATGTCGTCTAAAATATGATAATAAAGTCACACTATAGCATGTAGTCTAAAATATGATAAAAAAGTCATACTATAACATGTCGTCTAAAATATGATAAAAAAGTCATACTATAACATGTCGTCTAAAATATGATAAAAAAGTCATACTATAACATGTCGTCTAAAATATGATAAAAAAGTCACTATAGCATGTCGTCTAAAATATGACAAAAAAGTCATACTATAGTATGTAGTCTAAAATATGATAATAAAGTCATACTATAGCATGTCGTCTAAAATATGATAAAAAAAAGTCATACTATAGTATGTAGTCTAAAATATGATAAAAAAGTCACTATAACATGTAGTCTAAAATATGATAAAAAAGTCATAGTATAGCACGTAGTCTAAAATATGATAAAAAAGTCACACTATAACATGTCTAAAATATGATAAAAAAAAGTCACACTATAACATGTCGTCTAAAATATGATAATAAAGTCATACTATAGCATGTAGTCTAAAATATGATAAAAAAGTCATACTATAGCATGTAGTCTAAAATATGATTAAAAAAAAAGTCACTATAGCATGTCGTCTAAAATATGATAATAAAGTCATACTATAGCATGTAGTCTAAAATATGACAAAAAAGTCATACTATAGCATGTAGTCTAAAATATGATAATAAAGTCATACTATAGCATGTCGTCTAAAATATGATAAAAAAGTCACTATAGCATGTAGTCTAAAATATGACAAAAAAGTCATACTATAGCATGTAGTCTAAAATATGATAATAAAGTCATACTATAACATGTCGTCTAAAATATGATAATAAAGTCATACTATAGCATGTAGTCTAAAATATGATAAAAAAGTCATACTATAGCATGTAGTCTAAAATATGATTAAAAAAAAAGTCACTATAGCATGTCGTCTAAAATATGATAATAAAGTCATACTATAGCATGTAGTCTAAAATATGACAAAAAAGTCATACTATAGCATGTAGTCTAAAATATGATAATAAAGTCATACTATAGCATGTCGTCTAAAATATGATAAAAAAGTCACTATAGCATGTAGTCTAAAATATGACAAAAAAAGTCATACTATAGCATGTAGTCTAAAATATGATAATAAAGTCATACTATAGCATGTCGTCTAAAATATGATAAAAAAGTCACTATAGTATGTAGTCTAAAATATGACAAAAAAGTCATACTATAGTATGTAGTCTAAAATATGATAAAAAAAAAGTCACTATAGCATGTAGTCTAAAATATGACAAAAAAGTCATACTATAGCATGTCGTCTAAAATATGATAAAAAAGTCACTATAGTATGTAGTCTAAAATATGACAAAAAAGTCATATTATAGCATGTCGTCTAAAATATGATAAAAAAGTGACACTATAACACGTAGTCTAAAATATGATAATAAAGTCATACTATAGCATGTCGTCTAAAATATGATAAAAAAGTGACACTATAGCATGTCGTCTAAAATATGATAAAAAAGTGACACTATAACATGTAGTCTAAAATATGATAAAAAAGTCACACTATAGCATGTCGTCTAAAATATGATAATAAAGTCATACTATAGCATGTCGTCTAAAATATGATAAAAAAGTGACACTATAACATGTAGTCTAAAATATGATAATAAAGTCATACTATAGCATGTCGTCTAAAATATGATAATAAAGTCACACTATAGCATGTAGTCTAAAATATGATAAAAAAAAGTGATACTATAACATGTCATCTGAAATATGATTAAAAAAAAGTCACACTATAGCATGTAGTCTAAAATATGATAAAAAAGTCATACTATAACATGTCGTCTAAAATATGATAAAAAAGTCATACTATAACATGTCGTCTAAAATATGATAAAAAAGTCATACTATAGCATGTCGTCTAAAATATGATAATAAAGTCACAGTATAGCATGTCGTCTAAAATATGATAATAAAGTCATACTATAGCATGTCGTCTAAAATATGATAATAAAGTCATACTATAGCATGTCGTCTATAATATGATAAAAAAAAAGTCACACTATAGCATGTAGTCTAAAATATGATAAAAAAAAAAAGTCACACTATCACATGTAGTCTAAAATATGATAAAAAAAGTCATACTATAGCATGTAGTCCAAAATATGACAATAAAGTCACACTATAACGTGTAGTCTATAACATGATAATAAAGTCATACTATAGCATGTCCATCGACAAAGTCGAACGAATGTCTCAATATATCATCAACTACATGTTTCTGTTATTGTGACCCAACTTTACGTTCATGTGATCAACCAGCTCGACGTAGAATGTGAAAGTATGAAAAGTGTCATTTCCAGTGTCCAACATATTTTAGCATGTTGTATGAAATATGACCAAAAAGTCATACCAGAGCATGATATATTTCCTTCAAATTTCTGACGACATGCTATTAGTCTGACTTCCGTTCAAGTTATGGAAACTAACAGTGGTGCAGCTGTCAGAGTTGTTGTCGCTCAGTCGAAAGGTCTTGGGTTCGATTCCTGCCTGCGACTTTCAACGTGAATTCCTTATTGCTGCAAAACTAATGACCTGAAAGTAAAGTCTGTCGTCCATAATATGGATGACAAACCTATGCATGTTGTCCATAATGTAAAACATTACATTCAAGCAAGAACATGCAATCCTCCACACTAAGTTCCAGACCCCATATCGAACCCAGAAGCTCCTGATTGTGAGATGACAACGCTGGCTTGGAACTTCAACATTCTTGATGACTCTATTGCATGCTTGCCTGACTTATATGACTTTTAAACATGTTAAGGAAGAGACATCTACAGTGCAGTGGTTGGTGTTGTTGCATCCCATTCAGAAGGTTCCAGGTTCAAGACTCACCAGGGAAAGGATGACATTAACATCCTAGATGAAAAGCCACATCAAGGGCAAGAATTGAACCTGGAACCTTCTGACTGGGAGGCAACACCACTAACCACTGCACCAGGCAGCTTTGTGAAAAATCTTTGTCTCACTGCAACCTATACCTCCACCGTCCACAAATATTCATTCAAATGCGACCAAAATTGCCGCAGACATTCTTTGGATAGTAGATATACGTGTTTTTAAGGGGGTCTGCAGTGATATTAAATATCTTCCTGAAATGTGTTGTGAATGCAAAACTTTTTCAATCTCCCCAAACGTTTCAACTTCACTAAAAGTTGAATTAGCATCAACAGGTGGAATCTGAACCATTAATATCAACCTTGGTGAAGAAGAATCTTTTATCTGTTGAGTTAACCAGACTGTTGGCTGAGTCTCTGGAAGCACTGAGTGAACTTCGTGGTACACTTTCTCCTGCCATGACTCGTTCCCAGGCGCCAAAGATAGTCCTGCAGTCTATGACGCCGACTCCCAGCTGGAAACGACCTCATGAAGACACGGGTTCGAGCCCCGCCGAGGTAATACAACACACATGGTTTACCCGCCGAGGTAATACAACGCCCATGGTTCACAGTTTACCCGCCGAGGTAACACTCGAGGTTCACGGTTTACCCGCCGAGGTAACACAACACAAATGTTTCACGTTTACCCGCCGAGGTAACACTCGAGGTTCACGGTTTACCCGCCGAGGTAACACAACACAAATGGTTCACGTTTACCCGCCGAGGTAACACACGGGGTTCACAGAGGCCAAGACCTCCTAAGGCGAGTCCCTGTAAGGGTAAGCCACAGCCACAAACCAAAGGTAAAAAAATAAAGTCCAAAAGAGACTTTTTTTTCCATTGTGTATTGGTTGAGTTGCCTCAGTGAGAAGTAACTTGAGGCGTCAGTTCAGAAAAAGGTCATACTCCAAAAAGTCATAAAAAAGTCTTACGATACCATGTCGTCCAAAATATGATAAACAAAAGTCATACTATAGCATGTCGTCTAAAATATGATAAAAAAAGTCATACTATAACATGTCGTCTAAAATATGATAAAAAAGTCATACTATAAAATGTCGTCTAAAATATGATAAAAAAGTCACACTATAGCATGTCGTCTAAAATATGATAAAAAAGTCATACTATAACATGTCGTCTAAAATATGATAATAAAGTCATACTATAGCATGTCGTCTAAAATATGATAAAAAAGTCATACTATAACATGTCGTCTAAAATATGATAAAAAAGTCATACTATAACATGTCGTCTAAAATATGATAATAAAGTCACACTATAGCATGTTGTCTAAAATATGATAAAAAAGTCACTATAGTATGTAGTCTAAAATATGACAAAAAAGTCATACTATAGTATGTAGTCTAAAATATGATAAAAAAAAGTCACTATAGCATGTAGTCTAAAATATGACAAAAAAGTCATACTATAGCATGTAGTCTAAAATATGATAATAAAGTCATACTATAGCATGTCGTCTAAAATATGATAAAAAAGTCACTATAGTATGTAGTCTAAAATATGACAAAAAAGTCATACTATAGCATGTCGTCTAAAATATGATAAAAAAGTGACACTATAACATGTAGTCTAAAATATGATAATAAAGTCATACTATAGCATGTCGTCTAAAATATGATAAAAAAGTGACACTATAGCATGTCGTCTAAAATATGATAAAAAAGTGACACTATAACATGTAGTCTAAAATATGATAATAAAGTCATACTATAGCATGTCGTCTAAAATATGATAAAAAAGTCACACTATAACATGTCGTCTAAAATATGATAATAAAGTCATACTATAGCATGAAGTCTAAAATATGATAATAAAGTCATACTATAACATGTCGTCTAAAATATGATAAAAAAGTCATACTATAGCATGTCGTCTAAAATATGATAATAAAGTCATACTATAGCATGTCGTCTAAAATATGATAAAAAAGTCACTATAGCATGTCGTCTAAAATATGACAAAAAAGTCATACTATAGTATGTAGTCTAAAATATGATAATAAAGTCATACTATAGCATGTCGTCTAAAATATGATAAAAAAAAGTCATACTATAGTATGTAGTCTAAAATATGATAAAAAAGTCACTATAACATGTAGTCTAAAATATGATAAAAAAGTCATAGTATAGCACGTAGTCTAAAATATGATAAAAAAGTCACACTATAACATGTCTAAAATATGATAAAAAAAAGTCACACTATAACATGTCGTCTAAAATATGATAATAAAGTCATACTATAGCATGTAGTCTAAAATATGATAAAAAAGTCATACTATAGCATGTAGTCTAAAATATGATTAAAAAAAAAGTCACTATAGCATGTCGTCTAAAATATGATAATAAAGTCATACTATAGCATGTAGTCTAAAATATGACAAAAAAGTCATACTATAGCATGTAGTCTAAAATATGATAATAAAGTCATACTATAGCATGTCGTCTAAAATATGATAAAAAAGTCACTATAGCATGTAGTCTAAAATATGACAAAAAAGTCATACTATAGCATGTAGTCTAAAATATGATAATAAAGTCATACTATAACATGTCGTCTAAAATATGATAATAAAGTCATACTATAGCATGTAGTCTAAAATATGATAAAAAAGTCATACTATAGCATGTAGTCTAAAATATGATTAAAAAAAAAGTCACTATAGCATGTCGTCTAAAATATGATAATAAAGTGACACTATAACATGTAGTCTAAAATATGATAATAAAGTCATACTATAGCATGTCGTCTAAAATATGATAAAAAAGTCACACTATAACATGTCGTCTAAAATATGATAATAAAGTCATACTATAGCATGAAGTCTAAAATATGATAATAAAGTCATACTATAACATGTCGTCTAAAATATGATAAAAAAGTCATACTATAGCATGTCGTCTAAAATATGATAATAAAGTCATACTATAGCATGTCGTCTAAAATATGATAAAAAAGTCACTATAGCATGTCGTCTAAAATATGACAAAAAAGTCATACTATAGTATGTAGTCTAAAATATGATAATAAAGTCATACTATAGCATGTCGTCTAAAATATGATAAAAAAAAGTCATACTATAGTATGTAGTCTAAAATATGATAAAAAAGTCACTATAACATGTAGTCTAAAATATGATAAAAAAGTCATAGTATAGCACGTAGTCTAAAATATGATAAAAAAGTCACACTATAACATGTCTAAAATATGATAAAAAAAAGTCACACTATAACATGTCGTCTAAAATATGATAATAAAGTCATACTATAGCATGTAGTCTAAAATATGATAAAAAAGTCATACTATAGCATGTAGTCTAAAATATGATTAAAAAAAAAGTCACTATAGCATGTCGTCTAAAATATGATAATAAAGTCATACTATAGCATGTAGTCTAAAATATGACAAAAAAGTCATACTATAGCATGTAGTCTAAAATATGATAATAAAGTCATACTATAGCATGTCGTCTAAAATATGATAAAAAAGTCACTATAGCATGTAGTCTAAAATATGACAAAAAAGTCATACTATAGCATGTAGTCTAAAATATGATAATAAAGTCATACTATAACATGTCGTCTAAAATATGATAATAAAGTCATACTATAGCATGTAGTCTAAAATATGATAAAAAAGTCATACTATAGCATGTAGTCTAAAATATGATTAAAAAAAAAGTCACTATAGCATGTCGTCTAAAATATGATAATAAAGTCATACTATAGCATGTAGTCTAAAATATGACAAAAAAGTCATACTATAGCATGTAGTCTAAAATATGATAATAAAGTCATACTATAGCATGTCGTCTAAAATATGATAAAAAAGTCACTATAGCATGTAGTCTAAAATATGACAAAAAAGTCATACTATAGCATGTAGTCTAAAATATGATAATAAAGTCATACTATAGCATGTCGTCTAAAATATGATAAAAAAGTCACTATAGTATGTAGTCTAAAATATGACAAAAAAGTCATACTATAGTATGTAGTCTAAAATATGATAAAAAAAAAGTCACTATAGCATGTAGTCTAAAATATGACAAAAAAGTCATACTATAGCATGTCGTCTAAAATATGATAAAAAAGTCACTATAGTATGTAGTCTAAAATATGACAAAAAAGTCATATTATAGCATGTCGTCTAAAATATGATAAAAAAGTGACACTATAACACGTAGTCTAAAATATGATAATAAAGTCATACTATAGCATGTCGTCTAAAATATGATAAAAAAGTGACACTATAGCATGTCGTCTAAAATATGATAAAAAAGTGACACTATAACATGTAGTCTAAAATATGATAAAAAAGTCACACTATAGCATGTCGTCTAAAATATGATAATAAAGTCATACTATAGCATGTCGTCTAAAATATGATAAAAAAGTGACACTATAACATGTAGTCTAAAATATGATAATAAAGTCATACTATAGCATGTCGTCTAAAATATGATAATAAAGTCACACTATAGCATGTAGTCTAAAATATGATAAAAAAAAGTGATACTATAACATGTCATCTGAAATATGATTAAAAAAAAGTCACACTATAGCATGTAGTCTAAAATATGATAAAAAAGTCATACTATAACATGTCGTCTAAAATATGATAAAAAAGTCATACTATAACATGTCGTCTAAAATATGATAAAAAAGTCATACTATAGCATGTCGTCTAAAATATGATAATAAAGTCACAGTATAGCATGTCGTCTAAAATATGATAATAAAGTCATACTATAGCATGTCGTCTAAAATATGATAATAAAGTCATACTATAGCATGTCGTCTATAATATGATAAAAAAAAAGTCACACTATAGCATGTAGTCTAAAATATGATAAAAAAAAAAGTCACACTATCACATGTAGTCTAAAATATGATAAAAAAAGTCATACTATAGCATGTAGTCCAAAATATGACAATAAAGTCACACTATAACGTGTAGTCTATAACATGATAATAAAGTCATACTATAGCATGTCCATCGACAAAGTCGAACGAATGTCTCAATATATCATCAACTACATGTTTCTGTTATTGTGACCCAACTTTACGTTCATGTGATCAACCAGCTCGACGTAGAATGTGAAAGTATGAAAAGTGTCATTTCCAGTGTCCAACATATTTTAGCATGTTGTATGAAATATGGCCAAAAAGTCATACCAGAGCATGATATATTTCCTTCAAATTTCTGACGACATGCTATTAGTCTGACTTCCGTTCAAGTTATGGAAACTAACAGTGGTGCAGCTGTCAGAGTTGTTGTCGCTCAGTCGAAAGGTCTTGGGTTCGATTCCTGCCTGCGACTTTCAACGTGAATTCCTTATTGCTGCAAAACTAATGACCTGAAAGTAAAGTCTGTCGTCCATAATATGGATGACAAACCTATGCATGTTGTCCATAATGTAAAACATTACATTCAAGCAAGAACATGCAATCCTCCACACTAAGTTCCAGACCCCATATCGAACCCAGAAGCTCCTGATTGTGAGATGACAACGCTGGCTTGGAACTTCAACATTCTTGATGACTCTATTGCATGCTTGCCTGACTTATATGACTTTTAAACATGTTAAGGAAGAGACATCTACAGTGCAGTGGTTGGTGTTGTTGCATCCCATTCAGAAGGTTCCAGGTTCAAGACTCACCAGGGAAAGGATGACATTAACATCCTAGATGAAAAGCCACATCAAGGGCAAGAATTGAACCTGGAACCTTCTGACTGGGAGGCAACACCACTAACCACTGCACCAGGCAGCTTTGTGAAAAATCTTTGTCTCACTGCAACCTATACCTCCACCGTCCACAAATATTCATTCAAATGCGACCAAAATTGCCGCAGACATTCTTTGGATAGTAGATATACGTGTTTTTAAGGGGGTCTGCAGTGATATTAAATATCTTCCTGAAATGTGTTGTGAATGCAAAACTTTTTCAATCTCCCCAAACGTTTCAACTTCACTAAAAGTTGAATTAGCATCAACAGGTGGAATCTGAACCATTAATATCAACCTTGGTGAAGAAGAATCTTTTATCTGTTGAGTTAACCAGACTGTTGGCTGAGTCTCTGGAAGCACTGAGTGAACTCCGTGGTACACTTTCTCCTGCCATGACTCGTTCCCAGGCGCCAAAGATAGTCCTGCAGTCTATGACGCCGACTCCCAGCTGGAAACGACCTCATGAAGACACGGGTTCGAGCCCCGCCGAGGTAATACAACACACATGGTTTACCCGCCGAGGTAATACAACGCCCATGGTTCACAGTTTACCCGCCGAGGTAACACTCGAGGTTCACGGTTTACCCGCCGAGGTAACACAACACAAATGTTTCACGTTTACCCGCCGAGGTAACACTCGAGGTTCACGGTTTACCCGCCGAGGTAACACAACACAAATGGTTCACGTTTACCCGCCGAGGTAACACTCAAGGTTCACGGTTTACCCGCCGAGGTAACACACGGGGTTCACAGAGGCCAAGACCTCCTAAGGCGAGTCCCTGTAAGGGTAAGCCACAGCCACAAACCAAAGGTAAAAAAATAAAGTCCAAAAGACACTTTTTTTTTCCATTGTGTATTGGTTGAGTTGCCTCAGTGAGAAGTAACTTGAGGCGTCAGTTCAGAAAAAGGTCATACTCCAAAAAGTCATAAAAAAGTCTTACGATACCATGTCGTCCAAAATATGATAAACAAAAGTCATACTATAGTATGTAGTCTAAAATATGGTAAAAAAAAGTCATACTATAACATGTCGTCTAAAATATGATAAAAAAGTCATACTATAAAATGTCGTCTAAAATATGATAAAAAAGTCACACTATAGCATGTCGTCTAAAATATGATAAAAAAGTCATACTATAACATGTCGTCTAAAATATGATAATAAAGTCATACTATAGCATGTCGTCTAAAATATGATAAAAAAGTCATACTATAACATGTCGTCTAAAATATGATAAAAAAGTCATACTATAACATGTCGTCTAAAATATGATAATAAAGTCACACTATAACATGTCGTCTAAAATATGATAAAAAAGTCAAACTATAGCATGTCGTCTAAAATATGATAAAAAAAGTCACACTATAACATGTCGTCTAAAATATGATAAAAAAGTCACTATAGCATGTCGTCTAAAATATGATAAAAAAGTCATACTATAGCATGTAGTCTAAAATATGATAAAAAAAAAATCATACTATAACGTAGTCTAAAATATGATAAAAAGTCACACTATAACATGTCGTCTAAAATATGATAAAAAAGTCACTATAGCATGTCGTCTAAAATATGATAAAAAAGTCATACTATAGCATGTAGTCTAAAATATGATAAAAAAAAATCATACTATAACGTAGTCTAAAATATGATAAAAAGTCACACTATAGCATGTCGTCTAAAATATGATAATAAAGTCACACTATAGCATGTCGTCTAAAATATGATAAAAAAAGTCATACTATAGCATGTCGTCTATAATATGATAAAAAAAAGTGATACTATAAAATGTCATCTGAAATATGATAAAAAAGTCATACTATAGCGTGTCGTCTAAAATATGATAATAAAGTCACAGTATAGCATGTAGTCTAAAATATGATAATAAAGTCATACTATAGCATGTCGTCTAAAATATGATAAAAAAGTCACTTTAACATGTAGTCTAAAATATGATAAAAAAGTCATACTATAGCATGTAGTCTAAAATATGATAAAAAAGTCACAATATAACATGTTGTCTAAAATATGATAAAAAAAAGTCACACTATAACATGTCGTCTAAAATATGATAATAAAGTCATACTATAGCATGTAGTCTAAAATATGATAAAAAAGTCATACTATAGCATGTAGTCTAAAATATGATAATAAAGTCATACTATAGCATGTCGTCTAAAATATGATAAAAAAGTCACTATAGCATGTAGTCTAAAATATGACAAAAAAGTCATACTATAGTATGTAGTCTAAAATATGACAAAAAAGTCATACTATAGTATGTCGTCTAAAATATGACAATAAAGTCATACTATAGCATGTAGTCTAAAATATGATAAAAAAAAAAGTCACTATAGCATGTCGTCTAAAATATGATAAAAAAAAAGTCACACTATAGCATGTCGTCTAAAATATGATAAAAAGTCACACTATAGCATGTCGTCTAAAATATGATAATAAAGTCACACTATAGCATGTCGTCTAAAATATGATAAAAAAAAGTCATACTATAGCATGTCGTCTATAATATGATAAAAAAAGTGATACTATAAAATGTCATCTGAAATATGATAAAAAAGTCATACTATAGCGTGTCGTCTAAAATATGATAATAAAGTCACAGTATAGCATGTAGTCTAAAATATGATAATAAAGTCATACTATAGCATGTCGTCTAAAATATGATAAAAAAGTCACTAACATGTAGTCTAAAATATGATAAAAAAGTCATACTATAGCATGTAGTCTAAAATATGACAAAAAAGTCATACTATAGAATGTAGTCTAAAATATGATAATAAAGTCATACTATAGCATGTCGTCTAAAATATGATAAAAAAGTCACTATAGTATGTAGTCTAAAATATGATAAAAAAAAGTCACACTATAGCATGTCGTCTAAAATATGATAATAAAGTCACACTATAGCATGTAGTCTAAAATATGATAAAAAAGTCATACTATAACATGTCGTCTAAAATATGATAAAAAAAGTGATACTATAAAATGTCATCTGAAATATGATAAAAAAGTCATACTATAGCATGTAGTCTAAAATATGATCAAAAAAAATCATACTATAACGTAGTCTAAAATATGATAAAAAGTCACACTATAGCATGTCGTCTAAAATATGATAATAAAGTCATACTATAGCATGTAGTCTAAAATATGATAAAAAAGTCATACTATAGCATGTAGTCTAAAATATGATAATAAAGTCATACTATAGCATGTCGTCTAAAATATGATAAAAAAGTCACTATAGCATGTAGTCTAAAATATGACAAAAAAGTCATACTATAGTATGTAGTCTAAAATATGACAAAAAAGTCATACTATAGTATGTCGTCTAAAATATGACAATAAAGTCATACTATAGCATGTAGTCTAAAATATGATAAAAAAAAAAGTCACTATAGCATGTCGTCTAAAATATGATAATAAAGTCATACTATAGCATGTAGTCTAAAATATGACAAAAAAGTCATACTATAGCATGTAGTCTAAAATATGATAATAAAGTCATACTATAGCATGTCGTCTAAAATATGATAAAAAAGTCACTATAGTATGTAGTCTAAAATATGATAAAAAAAAGTCACACTATAGCATGTCGTCTAAAATATGATAATAAAGTCACACTATAGCATGTAGTCTAAAATATGATAAAAAAGTCATACTATAACATGTCGTCTAAAATATGATAAAAAAGTCATACTATAACATGTCGTCTAAAATATGATAAAAAAGTCATACTATAACATGTCGTCTAAAATATGATAAAAAAGTCATACTATAACATGTCGTCTAAAATACGATAATAAAGTCACACTATAACATGTCGTCTAAAATATGATAAAAAAGTCATACTATAGCATGTCGTCTAAAATATGATAATAAAGTCACAGTATAGCATGTCGTCTAAAATATGATAATAAAGTCATACTATAGCATGTCGTCTAAAATATGATAATAAAGTCATACTATAGCATGTCGTCTATAATATGATAAAAAAAAGTCACACTATAGCATGTAGTCTAAAATATGATAAAAAAAAAGTCACACTATCACATGTAGTCCAAAATATGACAATAAAGTCACACTATAACGTGTAGTCTATAATATGATAATAAAGTCATACTATAGCATGTCCATCGACAAAGTCGAACGAATGTCTCAATATATCATCAACTACATGTTTCTGTTATTGTGACCCAACTTTACATTCATGTGATCAACCAGCTCGACGTAGAATGTGAAAGTATGAAAAGTGTCATTTCCAGTGTCCAACATATTTTAGCATGTTGTATGAAATATGACCAAAAAGTCATACCAGAGCATGATATATTTCCTTCAAATTTCTGACGACATGCTATTAGTCTGACTTCCGTTCAAGTTATGGAAACTAACAGTGGTGCAGCTGTCAGAGTTGTTGTCGCTCAGTCGAAAGGTCTTGGGTTCGATTCCTGCCTGCGACTTTCAACGTGAATTCCTTATTGCTGCAAAACTAATGACCTGAAAGTAAAGTCTGTCGTCCATAATATGGATGACAAACCTATGCATGTTGTCCATAATGTAAAACATTACATTCAAGCAAGAACATGCAATCCTCCACACTAAGTTCCAGACCCCATATCGAACCCAGAAGCTCCTGATTGTGAGATGACAACGCTGGCTTGGAACTTCAACATTCTTGATGACTCTATTGCATGCTTGCCTGACTTATATGACTTTTAAACATGTTAAGGAAGAGACATCTACAGTGCAGTGGTTGGTGTTGTTGCATCCCATTCAGAAGGTTCCAGGTTCAAGACTCACCAGGGAAAGGATGACATTAACATCCTAGATGAAAAGCCACATCAAGGGCAAGAATTGAACCTGGAACCTTCTGACTGGGAGGCAACACCACTAACCACTGCACCAGGCAGCTTTGTGAAAAATCTTTGTCTCACTGCAACCTATACCTCCACCGTCCACAAATATTCATTCAAATGGACCAAAATTGCCGCAGACATTCTTTGGATAGTAGATATACGTGTTTTTAAGGGGGTCTGCAGTGATATTAAATATCTTCCTGAAATGTGTTGTGAATGCAAAACTTTTTCAATCTCCCCAAACGTTTCAACTTCACTAAAAGTTGAATTAGCATCAACAGGTGGAATCTGAACCATTAATATCAACCTTGGTGAAGAAGAATCTTTTATCTGTTGAGTTAACCAGACTGTTGGCTGAGTCTCTGGAAGCACTGAGTGAACTCCGTGGTACACTTTCTCCTGCCACGACTCGTTCCCAGGCGCCAAAGATAGTCCTGCAGTCTATGACGCCGACTCCCAGCTGGAAACGACCTCATGAAGACACGGGTTCGAGCCCCGCCGAGGTAATACAACGCCCATGGTTTACCCGCCGAGGTAATACAACGCCCATGGTTCACAGTTTACCCGCCGAGGTAACACTCGAGGTTCACGGTTTACCCGCCGAGGTAACACAACACAAATGGTTCACAGTTTACCCGCCGAGGTAACACTCGAGGTTCACGGTTTACCCGCCGAGGTAACACAACACAAATGGTTCACAGTTTACCCGCCGAGGTAACACTCAAGGTTCACGGTTTACCCGCCGAGGTAACACACGGGGTTCACAGAGGCCAAGACCTCCTAAGGCGAGTCCCTGTAAGGGTAAGCCACAGCCACAAACCAAAGGTAAAAAAATAAAGTCCAAAAGAGACTTTTTTTTCCATTGTGTATTGGTTGAGTTGCCTCAGTGAGAAGTAACTTGAGGCGTCAGTTCAGAAAAAGGTCATACTCCAAAAAGTCATAAAAAAGACTTACGATACCATGTCGTCCAAAATATGATAAACAAAAGTCATACTATAACATGTCGTCTAAAATATGATAAAAAAAGTCATACTATAACATGTAGTCTAAAATATGATAAAAAAAAGTCATACTATAACATGTAGTCTAAAATATGATAAAAAAGTCATACTATAGCATGTCGTCTAAAATATGATAAAAAAAGTCATACTATAACATGTCGTCTAAAATATGATAATAAAGTCACACTATAGCATGTAGTCTAAAATATGATAATAAAGTCATACTATAGCATGTCGTCTAAAATATGATAATAAAGTCATACTATAACATGTTGTCTAAAATATGATAAAAAAAAAGTCATACTATAGCATGTCGTCTAAAATATGATAATAAAGTCATACTATAACATGTAGTCTAAAATATGATAAAAAAAAGTCATACTATAACATGTAGTCTAAAATATGATAAAAAAGTCATACTATAACATGTAGTCTAAAATATGATAAAAAAAAGTCATACTATAACATGTAGTCTAAAATATGATAAAAAAGTCATACTATAGCATGTCGTCTAAAATATGATAAAAAAGTCATACTATAACATGTCGTCTAAAATATGATAAAAAAGTCATACTAGACTAGAGCTCAGTCTCACCTGGATGGAACCGGTGAATCTGTGAGAATCACCTTCTTTGATTTCTCCAGTGCATTCAACACCATCCAACCACTGCTGCTGAGTGAGAAGCTGCAGGTGGTGGGGGTGGACGCGCCCACCGTCTCCTGGATCAATGACTGCCTGACAGGCAGACCACAGTTTGTCCGTCTGGGCAGTGTGCTGTCTGATACGGTGGTCAGTGGTACTGGAGCTCCTCAGGGAACTGTTCTGTCCCCCTTTCTGTTCACCTTCTACACCACTGACTTCCAGAACAACTCAGAGTCAAGACATCTGCAGAAGTTCTCTGATGACTCTGTAGTGGTCGGGTGTATAAGGGATGGACGGGAGGAGGAGTCAGTGGACGGTGTATAAGGGATGGACGGGAGGAGGAGTACAGGGCAGTAGTGGAGGACTTTGTGGAGTGGGCGGGAAGGAATCACCTGCTCCTGAACGTGGCCAAGACCAGAGAGATGGTGATCGACTTCAGAAGGAAGACGACGGCTCCACAACCACTGAGAGTTCTGGGAGAGGAGGTGGACATGGTGGAGGAGTACAAGTACCTGGGTGTGTCCATCGACAACAGACTGAAATGGAAGACCAACATCAACGCTGTCTACAAGAAGGGGATGAGTCGACTCTTTTTCTTGAGAAAACTTCGATCCTTCAATGTGTGCAGCGAGATGTTGGAGATGTTCTACCATCTGTTGTGGCCAGTGAACTGTACTTCACTGTGGTCTGCTGGGGGAGCAGCATTGGAGCCAGAGACACCAACAGACTTAACAAACTGGTTAAGAAGGCCGGCTCCATTATTGGCTGCAAACTGGACAGTCTGGAAAAGGTGGTGGAGAGGAGGACGCTGAACAAACTATTGTCCATCTTGGATAATCCTGTCCACCCTCTCAACCACCTGCTGCAGGGACAGCGGAGCACTTTCTCTAAAAGATTCCTCCAGCTCCGCTGTCACAAGGACAGATACAGGAGATCATTCCTGCCCACTGCCATAAGACTTTACAATAACTCACCTCTGGCAAAATCCATCGCAGTACAATAACACTGATGACTGTGTTTCTTGGTTGCTTGTATATTATATGTATATTATATATATAGATATATACTGTACTGTATGTATATATATACATACATATATATACATATATATATATATATATATATATATGTTGACTGTGTTTATTGGTTTGTTGTATATAATATATATAGATATTTAATGTACTGTATATATACTGTATATGCTGTGCATTTTATATTTTATATTTATATTTTTTACTGCTATTTACTGCTATTTTATTTTATTGCTTTTCTATTATATATTCTATTCTATTATTTTATTCTATTGTTCTATTATTGCTTCTGTATGTATGCTGCTGTGGCGAAAAAATTTCCCCTCAGGGATTAATAAAGTATATACCTACCTACCTACCTACCTACGTGTGCATACTATTAAATAAAAAAATAAAAAAATTTGCACCCCAAACCTCTGTATATTCTTTGAAATTACAGGCACGCTGATCGATTAAAAACAAACTCATGATGCCGAGGCAGAGTCCAACAAATTAGATGCATGTAGGTGAAACTAAGTGCTGGAGCTGCAGTTTGGGGGCGCTAGCGAGCCGGTTGGCCACGCCCACTCGCAAAATACATCAGATGTATCGTCTCACCACGCCGGATGTATGCTACACGCTTCGTGAGGTTTCAAGCATCCTTTGACCTTAAACATCAACTTCCTGTGTCACGGCGAGACATCCAACTTTGCCGCATCGTCACGGCGACGCCCATCGACAAAGTCGAACGAATGTCTCAATATATCATCAACTACATTTTTAGGTTATTGTGACCCGACTTTACGTTCATGGGATCAACCAGCTCGACGTAGAATGTGAAAGTATGAAAAGTGTCATTTCCAGTGGCCAACAGGGGGCGCTATGACTATGAGCGAATATTACCCCACAGGGGTCTTCAGGGCGGGGCTGTTATCATACCTGTGATGTTTGGAGAAGGTCGGTCCATGTACATAAGATTTAAAGCAACTCCTAGTTTCATGGCGAGACGCTCAAAATGGCCACCACGCTACGGGCACACACATCGACAAAAACAAATTATTTTAAGAAGATTTAATCCCAAACATGTTTTCTATCCATAGAACCTAAATTCAAGTCGGTCGGACAAAATCCCTCGGAGAAGTTCGACAAAGTACAACGTGTCAGAATCACCCAAAATAGCGACTAAATTCAAAATGGTGGACTTCCTGTCGAGTTGACGTAACGGTGCAATGTAACTTTTTTGTGCGTCCAGGTGTGATACACGTGACCACCGGATTTGGTGAATTTATGTAAATGTGCCCGCCGGGGCATCTCTGTAGGGGGCGCTCTCGAGCCGTTTGGCCACGCCCACTCACGACTCCACTAGAATACTAAATTTTTCGCCGGGAGACAAATGTGTTTCCACTTTCATGAGTTTTTGAATATGATAAAGCCTCCAAAAAGGAAAATCACTTTATGTAAGAATAAGAAGAAGAACGTCCAAGAACATTTTTACGAAATACAACAATAGGGCTTTCGCACCGATGCTCGGGCCCTAATCAGATGTATATTAAAGAAACACCACATGAAGGTTCTGTCTGCCATCTTATACTAAGTCTTTTTTTTGCTGTCATGAATGGGAGCTTTCACTGGATCTTCATGTTCAGTGGTTCCCAACAATGAAAAGACTTTTTTTTTAATCCTCATTTTGTATGAATAATATTTGGAGGGAGAGTTATTCTCTGATTTAAAAGAAAACAAAAAACAGAAAACAAAGATTGAAGAAAGTCTGAAAAACATAAAGATTATTTGGTGCAGCAGATTTTCTTGCTGTCGTTTGTCTTCCAGTCTGCAGAAAATGAAAATGAAAATATAGACATTGATGATATATTTTAGTATTGTTGGAGAAAACGGAGCATTTCAAATCGGAGGCTAACTTTCTTCCAGAAAGAACAAGGCGTGACTCTATCAGGGAGCCTGATGATGTTCACCAATATCACCGACACTGCAGATCTCTCACACTGACAATGTTTGGAGTGTTATTTAGGACAAACAGACTTTAAACACAGACTAAATCAATTAGCCAATAAATTCCCAGGCTTAAGAGATAACACTGCACTGAACGCGAGCTCCAGTTTGCATGGAGGAATTTATTCTTTTGGTTCAATCACATTTCCAGCCATCTGGCCGCGCAATATGGCCGCGTAACAGTCAGAGAATCGGGCCTCAGGCTGTCCCTGCCAAACTATCTGACTGCAGACTGGCACGCTGATCTCGGTGCAGTCGACTGAAAAGTTTTACATAAGATGTTTTTGTAAAAGTGTGTCATCACTTTCCTTGTTCGTGTGTTTTTTTTTAAGTTGCTTTGTTTGGGGTTTTAGCTGAAATAGCTCTGGTCACCGTGAGAAGTATATCTCATAGTGACAAACCCATGTGACTGCAGCTCCCCTCAGCTGTGCAAAGTGTTGTGACATTTTTCAGCCCACTGTTTTGTTCTTTACAGCCCACAGCTTTACTGTTTGGTTCACAATCACTGCTCTCACACTGAGGTTGTTTCCAGCAGCAGGAGGCAACTTAAAAAAGCCCTGAAAGCTGCTGGTGCATAAAGGCGCTAACAGTCAGGTATTTCCGTCAGCAGTTGGTAGAGATAAAGAAAACAACAACAACAACAACAAAAGAGTGGACGTTAGATGTAAATTTCCTAGAAACAAAACAGAGCAATATTTTTCTTTGGCAGGTTTATAATCTTAACTTTAAGGTCCTGGTATGTCAATACATTTTTTGCCAGCTGCTGTGTTCAAATGGAGCCGGTGAGCTCTTGGTTACAACACAGGAAGTCGCGTGCACCGTGTGCTCGGTGTTCAAGTGGTTAAGTCGTAAAATCACCGCTGCTTGGCAACGGCAGGATGGGCAGCTCTCGAGGCCACAGAGGCTCACAATTTAGTGAGCTGACGGGGGGATGACGTAATGCAGGAAATGCAAAGGTGCAGAGGGAAAAGATGAGGCTGTTGGGAAAATTGACATTTTCCTCAGACGCTGGCTATAATCTAAAGTTATGAAGAAAAACCCTACATGACTAAAATTACAATGAATTAGCTTAACATCCAGCGGAAAATAAACTTCCATTTCTGCCATTTCTGTAAACGCCAGCAAACAACTCGTAACCTCGAGGCTCATAGAAAATTTCGACATCGTGAAAACCACGAGGGGGCCGTTCATATGGACTTGTCGTGTACAAGGTAAATACAACCCCATTTCAACACAGCATCAGGAGGATTCACACCACTCTCATATCTCTGTGTTAAGGAGCTGCCTATTAGCTTATAGCTTAGCTCAATGATTGAAAACAGGTGGAAATAGCTAGCTCGGCTCTTCACAAAGATATTAAAATCAAAACAGTAGCAACTCTAAAACTCTCGAATTAACCAATTAGGTTTCATTTGTGTAATTGTACCCAAACAAAAATGAGTGTTGGCTCTCGACAATAATGGGAACAATTGTGTTTGGCGTCACCATAATTACAAATTTCTGTAATTATTCACGTCACCATACAAGTAATTAATTACAACTATTTGATTTTATTGTCTTTAAAGTAACAATAAATCCAACACTGATGTTTTACAGTAGCCAAAGTCCAGTAACTCCTGATTTAATGGACATATTACTTTCATTCTAAAAACTTTGCATTCAAAAAGCCATGTTGAGTTGTTTGTTGATTAATGCTGCCAAGATGTAAACGTGCGAATCTTTGCTCTCCGTATCATCCATCTCAGCAACCTGGCATAAAAACTTCCCTTTGAATTGGTAAATTTGTGCTGCGATTTCCAGCAAGAAAACAACAACCATTGATGGGAAAAAAATGGTTATCAAATACTTTGAACATATATAGTAAATGCCATGCTTTAAGGCCACAATGAGGAATCATTGAGCTTCATTTTGCAGTTTCCTTTCGCCTGTTTTTCCAGCAGCTGAGCAGATGAGCTGAGAGCATTCAGCTCCGAGCGCAGATCCACTGACCTTCGTACACAGTCCACAGAGGCTTTTCTCGTGAAAGGGGACGCTGGATAAAGGCCAATGAAAAAGGGGATGTCAGCAAACCAGGGTTTTTTTCTCTGCACTCGTGATCTTGCCTGAACTTCCTTCCCTATAGTCACACCAGAGGGCAGCTCAGGACTTTGCTATCAGGCCAATTTCAATTCCAGTTAGATGTTGAAGAACATGTATGTTGTTGCAGGCCTTTGAGATTACATAATGACGTTTGAGTAAGAGGAAAGTTTCTAGAAGTTGTTTGATGAGTCAGATAAGGAGGAAGCTGGTTACATGAAGTAAGAAGAAACCCTTGTAGCCTCATTTGATTAGATTTACAAAGAATGAAATGTCATGACAGCAACAGCTTTATGCATTGGTATTGTTAGTGCCCTCAAATGGATATGTTTTTATACATCATAATCCTTCTGTTTGCTTTTCCCTCCTTCTGTTTCCAGGAACTCCTCCCACCCCTCCCCTTATAACCCTGCTCACATTTCTTCTCAAATTCTCCACCTTTTTCCTTGTAATGTGACAGCAGACTGATTCAAGCTCCTTTTCCTGTGTTTAATATTCACAATTATTAAGTAAAATGTGAATTAATTTGTGGTAAATCTGGTGAATCCTTTGTGTTCCTTTTGTTAAAAAAAATCCCAAGACACTACCAGTCAGACAACTTTGTGGAAAAATAAAATAATTATTATCCTCTAAAATGCAGACTAGTTAACTATGCAAGTGTAAAGTAAATTGACCATTGACTATTTCTTTGGGGAAATGTAATTGTCTTTACTTGTCAAAGCTGATATGACATGAACAGAGCATTATTGATGGCGGTAAATGATCGACACATCTCTTGTGTTTTTGTTCCACACTTAAAGCTGGAACTGGGAGGTTATTATCTTAGTTCAGCATAAAGGCCAGAAACAGCGAGCTCAGCTCTGTCTGAAGCTCAAAAACACCTACCAGCACCTCTAAAACACACAAATTATGATGTGACACGTTGATTTGTGAGCTTGTGAGTAAAACAAACTAATCATGTTGTTCATGTATGAAATATTGATCTGAAAAGTAACAGTAACTGAAATAAATTCAGTGCAGTAAAAAGTAGCTATATGGTATTTCTCTGAAATCTCAGGTTGAAAATGGAAAAGTAGACTACCTCTAAATTGTACATAAGTACAGCACTTGAGTAAATGTACTCAGCTACATTCAAGCTTGTGTTTATTTTATACATAGACTGATAAAATATGGCATCTTCATGAAAAAAATTATAGTTCAAAATCAGATTATGAGTTCAGATGTCAGATTATCACATATATTTTGTTGTTCGACCTAATAACAATAAGTGCAGTGAGCTCTGTCAACATACAGCAGATTAAGCACCACAAGGGGAACAATTAAACCTATTTAATATATTAAAGCTGCATCCATCTAAATCTCGGGACCTCAAAATTTGAAAATAATCTCACAACAGAGACGACGATGGACAAAAATAGACAAACAGTCAGTGTTGGCGGACTAAACCTTTGACGTCAGTATCAGTGTGTCGTGCTCAGCTCATCATGTGGCTGTTACTCAGTTGGCTTCAGTGTGGAGCGCACAAAGCCTGACACATGTGTATAGGAGCAGCTCTATGGGAAGGAGCCTGACAATCAAACAAAGGTCACATTCAGAAGAGTCTGTCTGTGTCCACGACACTTCTTCACTGCCTGTTCCTTCACTGGAGGACTGATGGTCTTTTAGTGTGCTGCTCAACAAGCTCATTTGAAGTGAGACTTAGTATTAATTCAGACCACAGTTTACCTTAGATGTTTGTCTCCTGACACGTCTGTAAGGTATTCTTCTGAAGCCCTCTTTTCCTTGTTGTTAATATCTGGAATGTGTTCATGCATGTGGATTAATGTTTGTTCAGGTGAGGCCGTGTGTTGTTTGTTTGATCAAACTTTTCAGGCTTTTCATCTCAAGAATGTAAAGTATGAGTTTGCAAAACAAAAAGTTCACTCCCTCTGCTCCTTTTTTTTCTCCACCCAAAACCCGTGCAGCATGACTCATTCCACCTGTGATGATAGTTTTACCAGCAAATGGAGATGTTACAGAAGAGATAAGGGGGGAAAAAAGAGGATTGTATGTATGAAGCCTTTTTACGGCTTTAATGGTGAGACTATTCCCCCTAGTGGCTTGTTTGAGTGCTGCAAAATTCTGGAGGTCTGAGAAGAGCTTGATTATGTTCAATAATCTGATCCCAATGAGACAAAGTGGGTTTCATTTAAAAAAAAATTCTGTCAGGTTTTGTCAATATATAAGTACATTAGGCAGATACTTAGGCTAAAATAAGGACAATTGAAATTAATAACCTTAAGTGAAGAAAATCATGAAAAACCATAAAAAAAAAGAGACAATAAAATAAATTTGAATAAAAAAATAAACAGATAAAAGATAGAATAAAAATATATAAATAGAACCAAAAATACACTTTCAGTGCTGTTTCAATGCAATATGAAGTTAAAAAATTCAATGAAGAAAATATAAGTGACTGTAAAGTTTTTAATTTAGATGTAAGTGATCTGATCTCAGTTTGATCCAGACTTTGAATATAAACAGTCACCTCACAGGAGAGTGACGTGGGTTGTTGCTCATGTTTTGTTTCGAGTCTGATCAATCTGTGCTTCCCCCCTGAGTCATAATGACTCACCATCTGATGACCTGATCACCTCTTGGAGATTATGAGGTATATTTATCAGGGTCAGTTACGGGTTTAAAAAAAGGACTCAGACACATAGTAGAGGGGCCCTCACGTATATAATGACATTTTTCTCCAATAAAAGTATAAATAATGAATTGGTTAGCGCAGAAAATGACTTCACGTAGATTCTTAATATTGAGGAGTTTGCACCGGTTTGCTGAAAAACAAAACAAACTGGAAGTAAGAAATCTGAAACCTGATAAGATATTCCGTGTGTTGAAAGAGGATTGTATTGCCTGAGTGGAAAAGACACGAGAAGATTTTTGTGAGAAAAGGAAAAAAAAAAGAGAACAAAAACATTAATGACAACTAATACATAATCGGGTATCTGTGACAATAGAACCAATCTATTCAATTCAGTTCTATGTTTATGTCAGCAGTGTGCAGGTAGACCTGGCTGCTTTTATATCAGCCAATGCAAAAGGTGCTACATCAACTACCAATATAATCAGACTTAGCAGATACACATAAGGGAATTGAAATTAATAGTTTGTCATTTGAGGACACGCGCTTGTTGATTTTCTTGATAAGAGTTCATCTGTAGCTGGATGGCTAATTTAGCATTGTATCAAGACTGGAAACAGAGGAAACAGCTTGCATTGCTCCTACTAAAGATAACAAAATCTGCCAACCAACACTTTTTAAGATTTTGTATTTTATTTGTTTGATTTGTGCAAATATTGAAAAGCTAAAAAAAATAAAACATTTTTAACCTTTTTGGGGAGTGTTTCTCCTCTTTATGCGAAGCTAAACTGCTTGCCTCTCCATAAGAAAGCATGATAAAAGCATTCTTTTAAAATACTCGTCCTGACTGGTTTGAATGCATTCAAACGTGTTGCAGCGGTCAAGAAAACACATTTAAGAGTCCGTTTTAGTTTTCTGTGACTGAAAAACAGCAAATTGTAAACCACCACCGGTATGACTGTATGCTAAACAGGATTACGATGTGGGTGACAAACACATCTGATGATGTAAGGAGGGGGTCTGATTGCACTCTCCGTGAGTCACATCACACAGCAAATCAGCCAAACCTGAAAAAATAACATCAGTGCCGGCGACGCCACCGTCAGAGTCCCGCTACCTCTCTCTGAGGTCAGCGTGGGGTTGATGGAGGGAACTTTAGAGGATTAGGACTGTCATCTGTTTGGATTAAACCGAGAGTTTACCTGCCCATCTGTCGCCTTCAGGTTGTAGGAGACGCGCTGCCTTTTCACTTAGAAGACCTCACTCTTCTTATCTTTTTGTTCACACAGATTAAATAAATCTACAAAGCATTAGACCGATCAATACCTCTTTCTAATTAGGTTTATGTTACACAGGCTTTATAAGGTGTAACTAATAGCTTGTTAATGGGTAACATCTGTTATTTAAATGACCTTTTACGGAAGGTAAATTGTCCGCTGGCATGGTCTTTACAGCTGATCTACAACACATTAACAACATTTTAAAATCACATTATGAAACCTGGCAACCTAAAAATTTTCAATTTTTTAAAAGTTAGTTTCAGGAAGTCAAATTGGGATTAAGATGTTATTAAATGATGCTCATGTATTAATTTTTTATTCCTGTTTGATATGTACGAGCCAAACATTCACAAGCATTTTTATTAGATGGGGCAGAAGAACAAGTTAGTACATGCACAGGATAATGGAAACTAAAATTGCCGCCAAGCGGTTGGTTGTATGCCTCGGCTAACCACTCAAAATTGTAGTTTACATGCATATTTGTCCAAACCTATAAAGTTATTGAATTTACAGTGACCTTGACCTTTGACCCCCAAATCCTAATCAGTTTACTCTTGAGGCCACGTGAATGTTTGTGCTAAATTTAAACAAAGTCCCTCAAGGTGTTTTTGATACGTCATTCATATGAATGTTTCGAATTGGGGTCACAGTGATCTTGACCTTTGATATGAAAATATATGTTAAACTGTGAAGGCTGTTTAAATGCCCACTACTCTTGTCTGCTCTTCTAAAATAAGCCTGTTTCAACATGTTACAGCAGAGCAAACATACTGAAGGTGTAAAAAGTCAAATCAATGATGGCTGAATGCCATTAAGCTGCTCCAGTTTCGGGGCATCGGGTGCTCTGCATGTTGGCTCAGTGTTTCGGCTTTAGAGAGGAGCCATTGTTACTATTACTGGTAACACACGGGCTTTTTCTTCCCGTCCAAAATTTCTGCTGTGAAAAAGGTTGGCAGATCATCTATGAAACACAATCCAAACTACACGCAACAACCCAACAACCAGCAGCCGGATTCAAACCCAAGTACATCTGCAATTTTATGCAGAGTTGGACTGCAGTTCTCTTCGAGCTTCCTCTGAGTCACCATTGCAAAAAGTCTGTAGGCAACAACAACACACACATAAACTCACAAGCAAACACATTGATATTATGTTCATGTGATATGTGTTTTGTGCCACAGTGTGTCTGTGATGATGTGTCATAAATAAACATAAATACAAATAATATAAACTCGAGAATGTGAATTATATTACCACTAATGTATTCATTATCCACCCCTACACACGTGCACTGAAAAAAAATAAACTGTATTTTGAAACCTCATTGTTGGCTGGTATGTAGTTTACTAGTAAATATGAGGAAATTAACATTTGACCTGAAGGAAACTTGAGATTTGGAGTCAGTGTTGGTGTTTTTCATTATTAAACGTGCATCAATACATTTAAATAAGAGCACACAAGATGAGAAAGCTCCCTCGTTGTCTGCTTGTGGATGTTTCTGAATTGACTGAACACAGTTCACTCAGCATTTTATTTAGCCGTGTAACAGTGAGGAGGACGAGTAGGAGGACGGTGCTGTGCTGGAGGTGTGACGAGGATTTTAAGGTTACTGTGAAGATGTGCAGAAGGAAACCGTCTGAGGTTCGCTGCTCACACCCACACACAGAATAAAGCAACAAACCTTGATATCCACCTCCACAACGACTGCACATTCAGTCTGTATTCTCTCTGCCTCTCTATCATCAGCAGCACACGCGCTAACAAACACGTCCTCTTGTAATTAGCACATTTCCAGGCCTCCCATAATTCATGCCCAGCTGTCGTTGGCCAGCGACGCTCATTATCTCCAGGAAGTTCATTTACACAGGCCGACCTCTTGTAGGTGTTTCGTTACTCGTCTCTGAACTGAGCTTCCGTCAGGGCACGCTGAGTCCACGCTTGACGCTGTGTCCTCAAAACAACATTCTTTGATTCATCTCCCTCTTTTCCCATCTCGCCGCTCAGCCCACTCTGTCCTCTTTATCTGCCTCTTCATCGCTCTCTAGCTCCCTTTCAGCCGATGGAGCTTATTGTGGACAAATAGGCTTAGGAGCATCACTATGGCAACGGCGAATCGTAACAACCTACATAAGCACTTCATCAGGGCCCGTGATCCAAAGGCTCCCATTGGAGACGGTGCCCCCAACCTCCTGCAACAAGTAAAGGCAGGCCGGAGCGGCTCCTGGCAGGGGGAGGGGAGAGTCGGAGCAAGAGAGGTGGAGATAATGTGGGAGAGGACGGGAGGGAAGAGAGAGAGAAACCATTTCTTTTCTCTCTCGGCTTCTTATTCAACCAGTTTTGTCTCCGCATCCATCCAGCCTCCTGCTTCCTGAGGACTTTTAAATTTAGGCTCGACAGTGATTTTGTTTCTCGTGGAGCTCAAGACAAACTTAAAAAGAAGAACAAGAGGTAAGAAAATGTGTTTTTATACCCTTCATTCCCAGTTCCGCTTTGGAGTAAACGACAAACACGGTTCGAACGGCTGTTTCAAAATAAAGGTTGTGTTGTGTCTGTCAGACGTAATCAGCATATTTAAATAAAAAAAAAAAACAGGAATAATCTACAAAAAGAAAAAAAGTTCAAGCCAAGAAATCTTCTGTTATCAATCAGAAATAAGTCCAGTTTGAAATCCCAGAAATATGATAAAGAACAACACGCGTATTTCTGATTGATGAATTGGTGATGAAAATAATAGCTGCAGCTTTGACAATGTGACAACCAAATATTCACTAAATATATTTAAATACATCGAACAACAATGTACAGGCGGAACATATGAAGGAATCATATCTTTTTAAGCGACTGTTTTGGCTGGCTTCATTTTAAAGTGTTAGTCACCTCAGATTTGAACTGTTGGCTCCGTAAGTGGGAGCAGGTTTGTCTCTAATCTCACTCCGTCTCGTAGTGTGACAGTTTCTCCACACAGCTGTTGCTAATCCGAGTCACAGCACTCAAACAGCCACACTTTGGTACAGCAGCTGGGGTTTAGAGGACAACGTCAGCTTGCAAACCAACTAATCAAAGACAATAAGAATGAGCAGTTTCATTGAAGACGCAACAAAAAAAATAAATGAACCCAGAAGACAGTATAAAGACACTGACAACATGTGTACAGGTAAACACCTAAAAAGATGTACACGGTTGAAGCTTCATAAATGGTGCTCAGGGATTCGATTCTTCCAACAAGTCTTTAACTGAACAGCCCAAACCCCAAAGATATTCAATTTATAGGGCTTCAACTAAAGATTATTTCCATCACTCATTAACCTAGCAAGTGTGTTTTTATTAATAATACTGGAAAAAAAAAACACCCATTTTACCAACCCAGAGCTTAAAATGTCTTGTTTTTGCTCGATCAGCAGTCCAAAACCCAAAGATATCCATCTTGCAGTGACACATTTCAAAGAAAAGCAGTGAATCCTCACATGTGAGAGGCTGGAACCAGACAATGCTTCTTTTTTCCCCTTTTCACTGTGCCTGAAAAATGACTGAAACGATCTCGATCTAATAATCCACCAATCATCACAGCTCCAATTTAGTTTACTATCAGTCCAAGAGGAGCAGAAAATCTTCACATTGAAGCCACCTGATGATTGTGAAACCTAATTAAACCTTTTCATTCGATCTTACGACTCAATACATGAATCAGCAGCCTACTCTGCTGTGTTTTTCTGTACTTTTATCACAAAAAGACAGTCAAACAAAAGACTTACCATTGATCGGCCTGAATACAGCATCTGTGGGAGCGGACCTTACACCTGTAGAACAAAGAGCAGATGGAGGATGAGCTGGGGGAATATGTCCAGATATGGAGAACACATCAAAGGATGTGGTGTTTTAAATGATGCCTAATTATACAGAGGGCATGTTTTCTACAGAAAATGGAAAAACAATGTAGTGTCTTCGCACCAAATTTTGCTTTTTTGGAAAGCTTTGCCAAGAAAAAACAGTGAACTAATCAATAAAGACCCTGCAGGCCTGCTCTGCTTCGTTCCCTTTGTTGTATTGGTCTTACATTTCCAGTTCTGCAAGGCACAGACATACACAGATCTCAAAAATGTGTCATTAAAAACACAGAAAGTGAGGCAGCAAGGATTCTCCTTTATTTCTCTAGTCTCACACAGCCTTGAAAAAAAAAAAATCCACTTTCAAATCAATTTGAGCAAATATTTCAACATTTCAGCAGTCAAATTCTGAGGTCACATCTATAATCACTTCAGTGCGATGACTCCTTCTGGTTTGCCTCTCTCATCAGGAGACGGAAAAAGGAGGACAAGGCCATGGCCTCCTGGTTCAGCTGGAATGAGCCTTATTACCGGACGCCCCGCCGGGACCCGTCCGACGTGGTCACCGACACTCTGATGCTGGAGCTCAACTGGCAGCTGAAGGAGGCGGAGAGGCAGCAGAGGGAGAAGGAGAACGAGTACCGACGTCTGAAGACCGGGGTGGACTACAGCTGGCTGGCCAGCACGCCCCGCTCCTCCCACAACATCAGCACCGGGGAGAGGCTCGGCCTGGAGGAGCTCTGCTCCAAGGTGCCCCCTTCCTGCTGTGGGCTAGTCATACTCAAGTAAGAGGACACTGAGCACACAAAAGCTGACATGGATGTCGTGGCTATTTGTGTCCAAACAAACTTAAATGTGAACACAAAAGGGCCACTGATGCAGCATGGGAATGTCTCTTTTGCTCACTGCTTCAGTCTTTGCTGGGACTTCCTGTTAAAAGGAAGTTTTTCCTTCCAGCTATCGGGAAATGTTGAATTATTGGTTTTCTCTCTATACTATGTTAAATGCCCTGAGATGACTTTTGTTGTGATTTTGCGCTATATAAATAAAATAAAATTTAATAAAGAATGTAAATGATAGTCTGGAAACACTGTTTGTAATCAGGTTCATTCAGGTTTGACCAATCATTCCATATAAGTCAATGAAAAGACGCGAATGTCCGCGAATTGGCGCCGAGCAAAGCAAATAGCTGCTCCAACAGAAAATGCGGAAGCTCCTTAAACTGCAAAACCACCGAGGGCCGCAAGAAGCTCCAAAAGGACTCTGGCTCCTGGACTCCCATTAAACTTCTCTCATGAATTACAAAATCGATACAGTTTTTCCACGTCATTATGGTGTCATTTGCTAAAATCACTCCTTATTGGTTTTCTGGCAGTCCATCTAAAAATAATTCCACCATTAATTCGATATTAGGCCTCAAAATGTGCTATGTTTGGGGCGCATCTATTTGGTTGACCGGCCTGTGGTGCAGTCAGGTTTCCCCTACATGTGGCTGAGGTGATCCGCGGCCTGCTGCTCCCCAACTTGTCCAAAAATGGTCACTTCTGGCTCCAAATTAGCAAGATGGCGACGGCCAAATACGAATAGATGACGTCACTGTCGGTTGCCGATTGGGCCTGACCCATATACTGTATATTTCTGGTCTGGTAATATCCCCCTGATATTTGGTAGTACCAAAAACCCAAACAAAGCCCAACTTGAACTTGACTCCAGGTCCAACTAGCCAGAATAATTAAAAATGAACAGAAATGAATTTCTTAATAAAAGTATTCTTTTGAAAAATAATCTCCGTGTAACAGTTATGCCCAAAAATAACCATATATCTGAAGAAATATCAGATCCAGATCACCACTGAATCTTAATTATGTTCCTGTGATTTCACACCACAGCTAAGCATCATTTTTGGCGCAGAGGAGAGGTTTCATCTGTGAAACCTGTCAGTCAGCCCACGCATGTCTTTGCGATGCTTCGTGTCTCTGTCCTCTAATCTGCAGCAGTGACGTCCTGAACTCGTCTCAGCATCTGTTCTTAGAAAGCTGCTGAGGTCTCGGGTGTCTTGTTAGAGTTCGACACCGTTAATGTGAATGAGCAGCGAGGTGCTACACAGCAGGGACGACGTTTTTGTGCTTTTAATTAGCAGCTTGTAGGTGGAGACCTCAGCCGTCTGATTGGCTGTGAAGTGCTATGAACTCGTGCTTTCTTCTCTTATTATTGCTTATTGTATATTTGAATCCCCCTCGTACTCCTGTGGCCTTGATAAAAATGTGATGATGATAAACAAAATTAAACTGTGACAGTATTGTTTATGAATAAGCTCATCTTTGTTTGGGCAGTTTCACTTTGTAGTTTGAGTCTATGCTGATAAGACTTATTAAAGTGTCTTTAAAAGTGTATTTTTTAAATTCATAATAAAGTTGCACTGTATTTTATGTGCAGCTTTTTATGTTTTTAAACTTCTCCTAATTGAAAATAAAACCAGTTTTGCAGTTGTAAATAAATGTTTTAGGTCAGATCATAACTTAGTTTCACAGAAATACCTTCAAGGTACACTATTTGCTTTTCCTGCTCCTTTTAATTGTATTTTGTTGCCTTCCTGAAAAGCTCCACAAAAAGCTAATAAGTGGACTCTTGAGTTGAGATTTTCGTTCATCACGCAACAGTTTCACCTTCAATCATTAACTTAAATTTTAGTCTCGTGTTTAAACAGTAGCTAATAAAGATAATTTGTCTTTGATTTGATCTGTGCGTGAGCTTGTGCTGCAGCACCGGTCCGAGTGGAGGAAAGGCCAATCATAAGTAAACTGAAAGCACTTGCAGGTTCTATTTAAGTCTATTAAAAGGTTTGTCAAGTCCTCAGCTACCTCGTTAGGAGTAATTGGGGGGTTGCCAGCAGTGTGCTGGTCATGCAGGTAGAGGGGCTGATGACTGATGGCTGATCTGGTTTGCCGTTTATAACATCAACAACCATCATGTGGATGTTGTTTGGTGCAAAGACCAGAATAAAAATGTTACGATTGCATGAGATGATTGCGTGTCAGAAGTTAAAACAAACTGGTTGTTTTCCTGTTTTCTTGCACTATACAGTTTTGTTCTGTTGTGTATCATGTTTACTGAAGCCAAAGCTTTTTATGTTATTTTTTTCTCATCTGTTTCTCCAACATTAGGATGATTTTCCTGGTTGTCTCTTATAATTGAGTTTGTTTAGTTCGAGCTGCCAGCTGCTAGCGAGGAGGAAATAATGCCAGCATGTCTGCAGCGTGTGCATTAACTGACAGTGATTGGTTGTTTATTAATAACTTTAATTTGTGGTTTAGTTAAGGCAGCTCCAGAGCATGCGGGGAAGGTTGACTGAGTGAGAGATACCAAACAGAGTTGGTAGAGGCAAAATGAAACGTAGTGCAGAGTAAATGTTGGAGTTACAATCGTGACTCAATTTAAAAGCTAATGTTACTCTGTGCCTGGAGGCTTTGATAATGAGCAACGGATTGGTATCGATTTACGCATATAAACATAAAGGTTGAAGATATGTCAGTATTTACAGTCAGGCTAACGTGTTCTGTAAGAAAAACTTGCATGTAAAAACAGCTTCTTTTTTTTTAAGGCATTTTTTTGGTAAAAATGTCCCCCCCCCCCCCCCCCCCCCCCCCCCCCCCAAAAAAAAAAATAGGGAACAGTTTTTGCAACAGTCATCGAATCATTTCTAATCAGCTCACTTACATATTTTGCTTTGCTTTGCCCAGGTTCAGGGAGGCCCTGCAGGCCAATGAGCCCGAGGTACACGAGGTGTCCAGTCTTTTCCGCTCCGTCCTCCTGGAGGCTATGGAGCACCTGAAGGAGGAGGAGGAGGCGCAGCGGCTCGCCCGCCAGTGGAACAACAAACGTGCCATGAGCATGTCCCTCGTGAACTTCAGGTCCCGCATCAAGATCAACCCGTTCGGAAGCACAGTGGGCCTGACCACCCCTGCGGCCGACGGGGTGGGGATGAGCGACCTCAAAACCGTGTCTGAGGACGTGGAGAGAGGGATGGAGAGGGAGGAGAGGATGCAGAGGATGTGGAGCATGCCTGACTTCAGATACAAAGGAACCAGCAGCAGTAAGGTGGTCTGATGTGCGGCGGTCACAGGACGGGAAAGATGGCGGGACGCTTGGGCGGGATAAATGCTGATTGCCGGGACTCTGCTGCGGTATGTCCACTTTTGCACCGGTCAGCGGAGGTCGAGTCCTTTGATCCTTCTGCTCTCTCAGAACAAGACCGCTCAGCATTCGATCCTGCTTCACCTTTCCATCTGAACGTATAATGTCAGGTGGTTTTCTCTAAATTCTCTGTACCTTGACGACACTGTTTTTCAGCACTTGAAACAGTTTCAACTTTACAAGAGATTATCCCCTCTTCCAGTGATGCTTCTTTTATTCTGAAGAGATTTGGCATCTAAGCACTGAAGGCTATTCACTGTCGCCTCATAGGGATATTTCTGTAATTTAAAAACTTTTTCTTGTTGCTGGATAAAAGGGTTGTTCGATCGAACTTCACAACAGGACCCGTGAGGTGAATGTTTTGCATGACATTTCTGTCTAAACCTTACACACGGAGAAATATAGTCCGAAAACAAACAGTCCACTTTAACATCATTCAGAGGGTGAGTCACACTCTCCACAGCACACAAGGACACCGCAGCATAAGTCATCTTCCAAGGTCAGCAAACTGAAAGCTTTCCTCCTGCTCTTTATTGGACAGGAGGCATCAAAGAAAAAAAAAAACATTGAGTGTTGCCAGATCTTTTTAAATGAAACATATCAAAATAAAATCTTTCCAGCAGGTTAATCGCCGTTTCTTTTCTTTTTGTCACAGCAAATTTCAACAGGACACAAAAGGTTTGCTTCCATCATCCATATGAAGCTTTCAACTGGTTTCATACAAGGGGGACTAACAGTGACCGCATTTTATATTTCAATTTAGTCAAATGAAATAGGGAGAAGAAATGTTATGAATAAGACAGACAGTAATCATTAAACAACACAGAGACGATTGTTATTTTAAACATAATGTACATTAAAAGGTATGAGTTCAGAACATACAGACAAAACTGGTTCCTACAGCCGGGATATAATGTGGAAACATAAAGATCAGTTATTTACAAAAAAATGAATGTATGGGTATTCCTAAATGTTGTAAGGGTTGACATGAATGATACATCCAGCATTAAATTAGCAAACTAAAACTTAAAAGAGGAACTGATTTTACACATCACAGTCCGTTTACAGATCTTGAGGAAAACTGCTGCAAATGTGAAAAAAAACAAACCCCCGAAGCTCCACGAAGTCCGATAAATGTACTTCACTTGGGTCGGTGTTGGTTTTCTGAAATCTAAAAGTTTGAAAATGAAAAAAATCTGGATGCATGAAGCCTCTGTAGCTCGCTCCCGCTCTATACATGAAGCTCCAAGCATTAGCCACGACTAGCTGAGTACACATAAAACTCTGACCCAACTCCAGTTGCATTGTGGGTAATGTTGGAACCATTTTCAGACAAGGAAGAAGAACGTATGATGTACGACCATCAGTTTGATTCTAATTGAGCCGTCGAGATTTTTTTTTTTTTTTTTTTTTTGAACCGTCCTTAGCGAGTCTTTATCGGTGGAGTACTCTTTTGCAGTGGTGACATTTTCAAACCACAAGCAAAGTTGAGAAGTCAGTGGCTGGCAGGTCACCAATTTTCATTTACATCTGATCTAGTTGGCCACAGATAAAACAGTGAACGACACTGCTCCTCTTGAACACTTCCGACATCAAAAAAGCCATCAGACTAAGTTGAAGAATTGGCCACCTGCACAGCTGCATGGTAAACATGTGGCCTGAAAGCACCTCACCTGGCTGATGACAACAGCTCCTTTACTCCATCCAGCTCGGTGCTGCCCGTCTGTGGTCATATTCATCCTCTCTTTCTCAGGAAACTCTTCATTTTTATTCTCCAGGGAAGCTGAGTTGTTGTTCCCTGACTTCTGCTGACGTGACCGTGCCCGACCCACAGGACTGGTGTCCACAGTGGCGTCACAGGGTAGAATTCAAGAACTCCAGAAGTTCTGCTCTATTTTTATCTCGCTGGAACAAATAAACTGCTTGTCAGTCAAGGCAATAAACAATCGGTTCACAGACTCACTTCACAAAAAGGTCGGATTACCTGCTTGTCTTTCTTTGACTTCTTTACTTTCATCTTGATTTTCTTCCCTGAAATCATGCTGTACTTGCCTTTTTTCCTGTCCTTCAAATACTGAAAGAAAAAATAATTTAAGTTTAAAGGGGCTACAAGCAAAATTGCATAATTAGCCTGTGACAAACAGCCTAATGTGTGCCACATTAAATATCATATTCACATCATATTAGCAGGTTTTGACTGACAAAAACAGTAGTAAAGGAAATAATATAGAGATATACTGATAAAGACAGTTGAAAAACATCGATGCAAGAAAAAAAACATTCCCAGTCAAATGGGAACATGAATGAACTGTTACTGAATGTTCGGCTACCTTGGAGATCTGTACAGGTCCCGAGTTTTCCTCGCCTCCTTTTGCTTTCTTGTCTTTTTTACGTTTATGACGCTTCTCTTTCTTCCCCTTCTGGTTCAGAACACAATAAGTTAAATTCAGTTTTCTGTGAAGACTTTAAAAAAAAAAATCATTGAAGCAAGAAACTAAACATGTGGAAAATTACTTTTTTGTATTTCTCCTTTTTCCGTTTCTTTGACTCCTTCCTGGATTTACTGCGAGAGCCTAAAAACAATAAGAAAAGAGTCAAATCTATCCACCAATATTAGTGCTGTGATTAAAAAAAATCCCCCCAAAAAAAGCATCTCAGGAGAAATTAATTGGATCGCAAACAAAGTTCAAACGGATTCTTAACTGTGTTTGAGACTTTTAATCTACTTACCACTGCTGCTCGAGCTACTTCGACTGCGGCTGGATGAGTGTGATGAACCTGAAGAGGACGAGGACGAGGACGAGGACGATGAGGATGAAGATGAGGATGATGAACTGGAGGAGGATGATGAGGAAGATCTACTGCGGCTTCGTTTCCGTTTCCCTTTTTCTCTTCCTAAAAAAACCAGACATAAAGAGACACTTTTAAAAATTATAAAAAATAACATCCCAGTGATTGAATCCATTTTTAGTATGACGCATACACACACATCCTGTGACAGACAGCCTGAACAGTAGAAGCCAATATCATATAAACCCTATAAGCCAAATTTAGATTGCTGCATATGCAGTACATTTTAAACAATATAAATGCAGCCTGTATTAACAGTGTCTGGAAGCGAGATAAGATATGGCTGCGTAATGCAAATTTGTCAATTTAATTAACACCTGCCAAAACACACTGTAATTTAAAATATGGAACGGATTAATTTTAAACTCTTGTACATACAGCGGAAAGCAGTTAGCAGGAGGTCAAATGTTATTATGTTCTTCCATGTGTGATTCGGATCTGAGTTTAACGCTGGTCCGTCTCAGTGGTTCTCCTTCCTGACACCAGATCTGAGTTTACTCAGCAATATCACAGTTCATGTATTTTTGCAGATAAAGATGAGTTAGTCGTTAAGAACAATAAATAAAACAAAAAGAAGAAAGAAAATACTTTTCACTGCTTTTTGATCAGCGAAATATCGTTGTTATATTAAATGTATGTTCAAAATCCAGAAATGTTTTGGGGCACCGATGTTGTTGTTCAGCTGTAATATTCACAAATCGACAAATCGGCCACTTTTGTTGATAATGTTTGCAAAAAAAAAACCAACATCAGGAGGATTTATTTATTAAACAATCACGTCAGGTTGATTTCACCGTGCAGATCTTTCCTTTAATCATGATGTGAAGCTTCATTGAGCTTCAATACAAATCTAATTAAGGCTGAAACTCTTCAGTAGTGAAGATGAGGACAGAAAGACGACGGTCATCTCACCTCTGCTCCTGGATCTCCTCCTTTCATCTGTCCCCGAGGTGGAGCTGGACACCCGGGAGGTGGAGCTGGACACTCCGGAGGTGGAGCTGGACACTCCGGAGGTGGAGCTGGACACTCGGCACTCCGCTTTCATGGACTAGAAACAGGAATAAATAGAAACAGGAATAAATAGAAACAGGAATAGAAACAGGAATAAATAGAAACAGGAATAAATAGAAACAGGAATAGAAACAGGAATAAATAGAAACAGGAATAAATAGAAACAGGAATAGAAACAGGAATAAATAGAAACATGAATAAATAGAAACAGGAATAGAAACATGAATAAATAGAAACAGGAATAAATAGAAACAGGAATAGAAACATGAATAAATAGAAACATGAATAAATAGAAACAGGAATAGAAACAGGAATAAATAGAAACAGGAATAAATAGAAACATGAATAAATAGAAACAGGAATAGAAACAGGAATAAATAGAAACAGGAATAAATAGAAACAGGAATAGAAACAGGAATAAATAGAAACAGGAATAAATAGAAACATGAATAAATAGAAACAGGAATAGAAACAGGAATAAATAGAAACAGGAATAGAAACAGGAATAAATAGAAACAGGAATAGAAACAGGAATAAATAGAAACAGGAATAGAAACAGGAATAAATAGAAACAGGAATAAATAGAAACAGGAATAGAAACATGAATAAATAGAAACATGAATAAATAGAAACATGAATAAATAGAAACAGGAATAAATAGAAACAGGAATAAATGATGTTTGTTTGTTTGTTTGTTTGTTTGAAACGCGGTTTCTCTTCAGTCTGATTGGAGCTTCTGGAAAAGGTTTTCCAGTCGAAGTTACAAACACGAAGCACCTCTGAAACACGAAGCACTTCTCAAACACGTAAACAAGAACAGAAGATAATAAAAAGGTTCGTTCAGAAGTTCGTTTCGTTTCTGTTGTTCACGTCAGAATAACAGAGCTACGTTGACGAAGCTAAAGCTAAAACCCGCATTTAGACGTGAATAAACAGCGTCAGCGAAGGAAGAGCTTCTGTACTCACCATAGCGAAAGCAAAATGTAGTTAATGTACCAGATATTTACAAACACAACAACCACTGGTTAAGAAAAAGGAGGTAAAGTGGACATTGAGTCACTGTGATCTCCAGTAATATAGCAATAGTTAGCTGTCTTAGGAGACATTTTGAATCCCATGATGCACCGCTGCGAGCTACTTTCAAAACAAGGCGCGAGAGCGGCAGGTAGTGAACACAGCGCCCCAAGTGGCGAATGAGTTGAACTACACCCAACACCACCTGTGGTCGACTGCTGTTTTCTCGATCACAACATTTTAAACAAGTAAGTTAAAGTTATAAACTACACGATACAAATAGATATAATACTCGCGGAGGGTTTTTAAAAGCCGGTTTAATATTTAGCTGCCTGCTGAAAGCAAGTAATCTCAAGACTAGTCTTGAGGATTCACCTGGCTGAAGCTGACGCAGTCAAATTAAACCACCTTGCAGCAAATCCTACTTTCATCAAGTGTTTTAGCAAACAAAGCTTTGTAATAGCTTTTTATTTTTGCTTCGCACTTTAAGCATTTCTCGTCCATGTTAGCCTAAATGATAACAAACAAACATTTTGTCATTATGTGCAACTTTGTACAGGTTCAAAATAAACTTGTCAGTGATCTACTTGTGTAATTAATGTTAATGAAGCTGAGTTTATTACTTAAATATATTCCTGGCATATTGCAATTTATTTTTCACTTTATCTAATAATCTGTTGTGTTCTTGATTAAACGATGAGCTGTTTTGTCTTTAAAATGTGAGAAAGTGGTAAAAATGTTCTCCACTAATGTAGATCTAAAGTTTAGAGGGGGCTGGTTTAGCAGGTATGGGCCAAAGTGGAAGTTTTACCACATGATGGCGCTACACGAGAAATTATATCCTGAAGGTTTCAATAGAATAAGGGAAATTTCTTTCAAAACCACAGATGCCACTATTTTAAAGGCCTGACCAGACTTCATCAGTCTTAATTTACCTCAAAACTGTGCCAAGTTATAATAAAATGTAAGATGGTTAAAATAACTGCCATGTTTCTACAAATATATATACTTACATTGTTGTTGCTACTGTTGTTTTGTTGACACTGTTTAAAAAAAAAAAGACCATATAAACTCTTGTATTGTACAAAAACATTTATTATGACAGTATTAGTATATTATACAAATAAAAGCATACGCACACTGTATAAAAATACAAAATCTTGATGCGTCTCTCTTCTGGACATCATAAATCATTTGACAAACCAGAATATTATTGATTAACTCTTTTTTTTTGTAGTCAATTTCATCCAGCTCTTAGTCCTGTTTTCATGTTAAACACGAAAAACCTGTCATCCAACACTTCACCGCCATACAGCTTAAAACAATGATGAGAGGAGAGAGTGAGTCCGAATCCTGTGCTATACACAGGAGGTTTGTTGCACCTGTGACTCTTCAAAAACTCAGACAAGCAAAATATAACAATAACTCACCGTCAGAGAAAAGTGATGCATGTAATAGTGCAGTGAAAATGCTCAAAGTTAGTTTATTGCCTTATTTGCACCTCGTATGAGCATGTTAGTTTCTGTTAAATTCCTTGAAAGATATCTGAAAAACATTCAGTACCAGTTTTTTTTTTTAGCTTTGATAAAACTGACCATGTCGATTAGTCTAAAAAAAACAAACATGTGAGAATACATTTGCTGTAAATAGGAAACAGAATAAAACACAAACACCAGCTTGCCCAGTGACAGCTAATCCAATGCTAATGTGTACAGCTGCCCTCAGAGAGATAGAAAATGCTTGGAAGTAGAAGAAGATGAGAAACTCAGAGGTTCATTAGTTACAGGAACATTATGCGACTATCCCTGCCCACGTCAGAGCCACGCTGCTGCTTTCACACAGTATGACTCTGACTCCTCGTATAAGGACTGGGCTCCAGTGAGGTAATGCGAAGCAGCGCATCAAAGCCCAGCTCACCTATTTATCTTTGGCTTAAGCGTCAGCAGAAGAAATGCATACGGAAATGTAAAAAACATTATGAAGTAAAATACACACTGTAGTAATAGCTTAAAAACATGCTTTTATGATGTTTAGGATATAAAATTACATAAAGAAAAGCTTATACAGGTAGTATCAGCAGTGACGCTGTGGAGTGGCCCACTGTGTTTGTATAGTGGTTCTCGAATACTGTAGTTATTCATCAAAACTTTCAGTGTAAAAAATTTTTTAAAAAAAATCCCTGAAGTTTTTTGTCTTTGTGTATCTTGGATTAACCAAATCTTTACGCTAACAATTCTTAGAATACAGTTACTCGTGTGTGTTTTTTAGTCTGTAAATCTTTGTGTCTTTCCTAATTACAAATTTAAACTGTACTATGAATAGAAAATATCCTGTGTAGATATCTTTGTTCACAAAATAGTCTCAACTGAGCACCCTGTTTTTGTAAACTTTTTTTTTTTCCAAATCATATTAATGTAACTGACAAATTGCGGACACGGTGTAGCTAAATGTTAATCCTTTACTTCTTTATTTCTTGCTGAGGGGACGGTGGGCTGTAATTTAAGCTTCTGCTTTGTTCTTTGAGTGATCTGCGTGAGCCAAGCTCTCCTCGTTGTCTTCCTCCTCCTCAGGAACCTGGAGAACGGGCAATACAAATTATTTCTCTGTAGCACAGTGAAACAGTCCTAAATTACACAAATAGATATATTTCTATAGAGTTTACCAGCAAAGGGGTAAAAAAAAAAAAAGAAAAAAAGAAGAGTTTTTCTGTGAATTAAAACCTGCCTGATATAATTTTGTTCATCCTGATGCCGTAAACCACATCTATCTGATTAATTCCCCAAACCCGTGATTTAATAACTCAAACACACATGGATCAGCATCTGTCACTTGTAATGCTCGACAGTCAGACGCTGGAGATGATATTTATGAGGAGCGGGATTTCTTACCTCCCAGTAAATAGAGTCATCGAAACAGTTCTGGTCTGGAGGCTGTCCCCAGATCGGCAGCTTCATTATTAAACCTCGAAGAACAAAATTAATTGTTTGATCACTCAGATTTTGCTCTTTTGCTTAAATCATAAGGCCACACTTAGGGTTTTACTTTTCATTTCTACCACCCACCTGTAACAGCACCACCAACCAAAGCGAAGCCGAGGGATGAAGCCAAGGCAGCAGCTTGCATGGCAGGATCACCTCTGAAGAGGAAGAAAGGAGGGGAGACAGGATTGTAAGAGCTGGCATTTAAATGAAGCATACAATTACATAGAGGCTTCATTATAGTTATGGTTGTGTTTATTTTTTATATGCATTTATATTATCATAATATTTACCCATCTTTCTTCCCCAAAGCCACAGCCACTATACCAGCCAGTCCGCCCAGGATGCCTGGCATGCCGTGCAGATTGTGGACACCGCAGGTGTCCTGGATGCCCAGGTTAGATGCCAGGATGGGCTACAGAGGAGGGAAAAGAGCAACTAACTGACTCTGTTTATAAGGTGAAAAACACATTTTGATTTGACATTTTTGCTTGAATATGCCAGATTCCATCTCGATATTGATATTTTTGGCTAATAGTCCTTTTTTTAGTTGAGTATCAAGTGTTTTGCAACAAAATATTCACTTATTTGAGAAGCCGAAAACAAAAATGTTGCAGATTTGTCTGACGCTTGACAACTTCTTTTTAAAAGCGTGCAGAGCGCGGTGTATTGAATGAAGAGGCCTACTCGTACGACTATGACTGAAATGGATGCAGCATTTCTTGTGTTTGTGTTGCATCAAATTTGGTCGAGTTCTTCAGATCTCCGTCTGGCCTGGATGTTAAGATAAGGACACGCGTTGTAGTTAAATATTTTGTCATGTGTGGGTTTGTTTTGGCCTCAGTTATGGAGCTGTGACTGATTTTGGGAACACTTTTTTAGGTGGAATTTTCAAAACACAACCTAAAGTTGAAGAGGTTAATTACTTAATAGTAATAAAATATTAATCAAAACTATCTATATATTGAGGCCACTTTATTGTTCTTCTTTTCTTTTTTTCAACTCACACTGAGGAACTTGAAGCCCAGGGTAGAGATGATGCCAGCTACAAATCCAATCAGCATGGCCCCAAATGGCCCGATGTTCATGTCAGCACATGTTCCCACGGCAACACCACCGGCTAAAGTAGCATTCTGAATGTGCACCTACAGAGAAAGATGTAAAATCAAAACAAAGTATTTTGACTAAATTGACGTTTTTAAATTTGTGCTATTGTAAATATCAGAGGACAGCTGCCTAACCATGTCCAGTTTTCCTTTGTGCTCCACGAGGCTGGAGATGGCGTAGGCAGACATCACACAGGTAGCCAAGGAGAGGTAGGTGTTGATGACCGCGGTGAGCTGGGTGAAGCCCGGGTCAGCGATGGCCGAGTTAAAGCTGGGCCAGAACATCCACAGGAAGACGGTTCCTGTAGAAGACGGTGATGAAGAAAACATTCATTCACGTTAAATCACAAGTTGGTTGGTGTTAGCGCAAATTTTTACAGAACAGAATTGATGCACAGTTCAGGTCAATATTGCTCAATCATGGCTATTCGTGTCCACTAGGTGGCATACATGTGCTGGAAGCCAGTGATGAATCAGAAGGAAAATTACAGCCAAAACGGCACATCACCACTGTAAACACAGGATTAATATATTAAATAAGTTTAAAGTGTAACTGTCTCTCACCGATCATAGCAAAGAGATCAGAGTGGTAAACAGAGCCATCGTTCTCATGTCCGTTTCTTAAGCCTGGTCGGTAAAGTACTCGAGCCACCGCCAAGCCAAAGTAGGCTCCAAAAGCATGGATGATCATGGATGCTCCAACATCATTAGCCTGTTCAAGAAAAGGTGACACAGACCCACAGCAATGGTTAATAAAGTCGTGTTAGTGAATGTTTTAATGCACAGAATTAGTTTGTCGTGTCATTGTGAACTCACGCCGAGAATTTCTGCCACCAGATGCTCATTGATGGAGAAGATGGTGATCTCCAGTACGGTCATGATGAGGAGCTGCACAGGGCTGGTTTTACCCAGAACGGCACCGAAGGAGATCAGGACTGTTGCTGTGCTGAAGTCTGCGTTGATTATTCTGCAGGAGAGGAAAAAAACAAGTCATTAGGCAAACCAAAATAACTGTAACCCAACCTTCCTCAACGTAAAGTGATCTATCAGAGGTACTCAGCAGGAAACCGGGCAAGTTTTTGGTTTATTGAGTACTACAAAGTGGCAATGTAAAGTGCTGTGTTGTGTTTAGATCATCAGTCAAACAAAACCAACAGCAAGACCCCAAATTCATTCTGATAACGACCCTAACAGACAGCCAGGGACATGAAGAACTATCTTCAGTGACATGAAGAACAAGGAGTCGTGCAGGAGGTGGTACGACCTCCACAGAGCCATGATCTAAACATAATGAAGTCAGTCCGGCAGAAGACAGTCAGACAAACTAACCCTCAGGAACTGTGGCAAGTTCTTCAAGATACTAGGAACAACCTACATAACAAGAAAAAGTCTACCGAGGAGAACTGATGCTCTGTCAGAGGCTCACACCAACATTGATTTGATTTTTTTTGTTTTTGTTTGCTGCACTCTGTATGAAGTCAATAAAAAAAAAAATGCTATTCATGGCAATATTTTTAAATCCACCCATGTCAATGACTTTCACATATTCCTGTGTATTTAACTACATCAATGTTAATCCAGGTGTCATACTTGAAGATGTTGATTTTGATCTTGCCGTCATCCAGGTGCCAGATGCCCTGCATGAGGAGGCCCCACTGCAGGCCGAAGGCGGCCAGGAGCAAGTTGATGCCGACGCTGCTGAACCCATATCTCTTGAGGAACGTCATCAGGAACCCGAAGCCGATGAAGATCATGACGTGGACGTCCTGAAACACTGGAGACGTGAGAAGGGAGGTCAGTTCTGCTGCTGGTTCAATGACAGGGTCCTGCTTTGTTTTGACCTTCCCACTTAAGCCTCAGCTTAATGTGGACATGAAATTGAATCAGATAAAAATGCTGCCTTCAATAAGAAGTCAGCTATTTTCTGTGAGTCTGCTGGTCACGGTGGTGCTCTCTTAACTTTGTAGTTTAAACGACTTCACAAGAGTCATTTCCTTCCACAAGGGCTGTATTGTCAGATGTGACCTGCTGGGAAAGCAATTCAATCACACCATGAATGGCTTTCTGGGAAAATACCGCTGCTGTTCCTGATGGATTTGTGGCCTTGTGCTGCTTTTCTATTAAGTGCATATGATCTTACTAAGTTTAAACCTATGAAGTCTCAGGGGGAGGGGATGTTTGGCGCACTCTTATCTCTTGGTGTCACTTGTTAGGCGGAACAATACTGCAGGATTTGGAATTCACTTGAATCATGTCCAATGTTTCATTGTCCACATGTGTTGTTTTCAATGTATTCTCAATAGTAAGAACACAGAAAATCAACCTGAGCTCAGGCCAGGTACTTTTGGGGGGATTGGTGCAGAACATCCGTGTTCCCTAGTAGAGTCATCATCAAGACAGGACGTGCATTCCTGTTTCCCAAAAGCCTTTAAGTCTGATATGATGAGCTTCTCATGTGGAAAATGCATCAACGTGAAGATACGTGCAGGCTGGGAAACAATACCCTTTATTTCCTTATTTCATAATGAGCATTTATATAGTCACTATTGTCAAGACAGGACACACTTGCTTTTTTCATTGAACGGTCCTCCTGCAGTTTAAGAAATATGTCCACTCGTTTTCTTGTGAACCGATTCCACTCTGTTTGTGTGTGACATAAAAAACAGGCACCTCGCTGAGCACAAAGACTGGAAACATGGGGAAACGGTTCGATCCGTACTGTCTAAAGTAAAAACAAAGTCTTCCTGGAGTCTCTGAAACTCTCAGATTAGCACGTTATATTTTGTTTCCGGAGTCTTTCTGTCACTGTGAGTTTGCCAGACGATCAAGAGAGGCTCCAGAGACTTTCCTCCCCCAGCCAAGATATAGTCTGGCAACATGTCATTGTTACACTCACGTAAAACCTGTTAAACATTGAGTTTTACAGAAGCTGGGACAGAGTGAGACGAGCTGTTTTCCTGCTTCCACTCTTTATGCTAAGCTAAGCTAACCCTCTGCTAGCAGTGGCTTCACGTTTCAAGTTTCAATCAGGAAGATCTTCGTTTTGTCGTCTTTGGCGGCACCTGTGGCGATAAGCAGTAATTGCAGCTGCAGTTTCTTGGTCTTCACTTCCCACTGATCCAAACTGTTGCCTGTGTGACATTAGTGGGTTAGTTGAAGAGCAAGTCTGTTTTGTTTGTTTGTACCGTCTCCGTCAGAACAACTACTGCTGGCTGATGGGAAACGTGTCACTAACTTTGCGCTGCCCGCGATTTTTCCTGGAATTCTGCCACAGACACCGAGCTCATTAGTTTATAATACTGCAAATGAAAGGGCTTTTATCTTTGGCCTGCAGGATCAATCACATCTGTGTTAACTCATTCTGTAACAGGTAGCAACTTCACAGACATTAATTCAAATTTTCGAGATCATCACTTTAACGTACAGACATGAGAGCGGTATCAGCAGTCTAATCTGACTCTTGGCAAGAAAACAGATTTCCCAAAATGTTAAACTAACAAAACATCCCATTATGGGACAATATTATGTGTTACACGTTATTTAGTTTTGAGTACTTTGGCTTTAACTTTAACTCAAAACCTCAGATAACCCAAACTTTACTGCATTTGAGGTATTTACAGCACTCGGCTCTCAAACGCTGTTTACTTCAGAGCACATTTACATAATACTCACAAAATAAGGTAGGTACCTGTTTGAAATGCAGCAGCTTTTGAATGATAATAATGAGGGAGATTAAATTCATCAACACCTACTTTCATAAACCATATTTACATAAACAATATGTCAGCACATTTTTAACACATCCTTTGGTATTTGGTAAAGACACAAGCGCACCCACATGTACTAAGGTGAAGAATCTCTGTATGTATAGTTGTATAATTTACAGTTTTTTAGTTAGTAGTAATCAGATTTTAATACAATATTTTGATAAGATAAAATGTCCTGGGGTTCATTATCTCATCTCACCCTGTCAGTCTTATTATTAGTGGAGCTGATCAGTGTTTCAAACTGTAAGCACTGATATGTGCAGCAGAGAGACGATGTAGATGTCTGGTTGAGCTCACATCCTGTACAGCTCCTTTGAAAAAACCCTGTTTGCCACCCAACTCGGTGTTTGACCGGTCTCTGTTTCCCAGTTGGATGACTCAGGCTTGCTTCCCTTGTAGTAGGGGCTTCTAGTGAGTTTGAGGATGGGGATGAGATGCAGTTGGAAAGCAGCCACAACGACTGGCACCACGCCCAGATGTTAGGTAACACGTAATCTTCTGAAGAACTGGGAGAGCCAAGACAAGAGAGAATCCCCTGAGGATCTACCGTTGGTGCAGACTGGAGAGGAGTTATGTAACCAGCGCAAAAAAAATAAATAAATCGTTATTTACGTTTTTCAAGCTTCCTTTCCTTTGAAGTTTTCATTTTGCATATCAACTCCTTGTTAAGATGAAATTACTCACTGAGAGTCGTAATTAGTGGACTGTGCTGACAGGTCATCATTGTAAATGAGAATTGGTTCTCAATTGATTTTACCTGGTTAAATAAAGGTCATATATAATTAGAAACTTCAGCATCGCATCGTCATAGCAGACAACCAGAATTTGCTTCTGTCATTTACATTTTTTACAAACAACTGATTTGCTTTGTTCTAGTCCACATTACTCCGTTTATATATTTTGCTTTGAAACTGTATTTACTAGTGTCTGGTATGCGTTGGATAGTGATCTCTCTGCGTGCAACTGCCTCATGGTTTTTCATGTCGTGCAGTTTTAAGTGGTCATAGCTTTAGCTCTTGGAGCTTAACAAACTAATGGCACTTTTAGACTTTTGCAGCGGTGGGTAAATCGTTTGTAGATTAAAATGTTATGGATTTTTGACGAAAGAGAATTTTTAACAAGGTAACATCAGCTTTTTGTGGGAAAACCATATCAAACACGAAATATTCAAATGATCTGTTGCACAATATAAAAAGGGTAAAAAAGAAATCAAAATAATTGTGAAATGCCTCCTTGCCAGACTATGTACATATCTAAAACATCCCATCTGAAGTAGCCTTAATGCTGAACTAATCTCTGTGGGTCACACATGCCCCACCCAATTACAAGCAGACATTCGTACAGCTGTTACAGCTATCTTACTGCAGATAAGTGGTGAAGACGCAAAGAAGCCTCTTCACTGGAGAAACCGCTCAATACTGTTAAATGCCACAGAAAAACAACATTTTTCTGCTCCAGCTACCATCTGCCTTTGTCCTCTGTTAATATAAATCACGTGACCTCTCTACGTATGAGACCTGACACTTTGTCCAGCAGGATCCTCCGGACTCCTCAGCTGCATGTGTTTGAATAGACTTTGAGAGAGATGAGAGTGCAACCCCATGACTCCTCTTATTGCATTCAGCAGACCTGCTATGAAATTAACCTCCAAACTCTTCTATTTCTGTTTGCAAATAATTGCAAAATTATACCCTTAAAGCAGAATTCCAGTGAAAGAAAGCGACCTTTTTCAGCTCAATCAGCACTTTAAAGTTTCAAAGAAAAAGTGTGGACATTTGAGAATTTCATATATTAGATCCTTTTTTTTTTTTTTTTAAGAAACAAGTTTAAACTTTGGTGTCACAGATATTTTCTCTGTTTTTAGGGGTAAATTCTTGTCAATGATAAAGATGCAACTTGATCATCCGTATTTTATAACCTCTCCAGAAGTAGTGACCAAACACTGAGGCATCCAGCAGAGGAGCATCCCTGAGCATGCAGCCCCAGGTAGACTTACTGGGGTAGAGGTCCATAGGTTGAGCTTCATGGTCAGTCTTATTGGAGTGTGCATCGTGCCCGTGACCTTTCCCATCATCATAGACCACAAACACTGCAAACAGGATGATGGTGATAATCTCCAAAGCCAAAGCCAAGATGGGGAACTTCAGTCTCATGTTGGTGGCGTACGCAGGCATCCTGAGACCAACTCTCTGGTTATCTCTCACGCAGCAGTCAGTCAGACACACACAGCCAGCTCTGTCTGTCTGTCCCTCCCTATCAGTCTTTTTTTGGGGGTTGTGCTGTGTGAAGGGAGGGAAGAGAGCGGTGTCTGGTTTTAAACCGATGCAGGTTTTGTGGTGACCAATGACAGGGCAGGAGACTGGGGCCTCGGTGGTGAACACCCCCCTCGTGCGCTTTGCTCAGGAGGGATGGGTTTCCTCTGTGGACGGCTGAGGGGACAAAGCACAACACAAACGTAATGACACCCGGACATGAGAGAAAGACTTAATGACTGCTCCTTCCCACTCATTTTTCACTGTCAAAGTTATGTTTGTTGACTTCATTTTACTTCAGACTGATCCTTTAAAATAGTTGCAGAGAATTTGTCCAAACACTTGAAAAGAAATGTCTCTTGCAAGTCATACTGATTGTTCACGCACTCTGTAAATATATGATGGCCTTCATACATTATCAGTGTTTTGAAGTTTCACTTTTATCTGCTCTGCTGAACATTGTTCCTCTTTTTTAGTGAAGACTGTTCCCCTGATACATTCAGATACATGACCTTAAATTTAAAAAAAATAACAAAAACACTGAGGATAATTATAAATTATAAACTAATTCTTGCACTCAAAGCATTTACATTTAAATTACATTACATTACATTTACATTAAATTTACATTACATTACATTCTAAAGAGATTTTTCTGAATTATCTCTCCTGGTTGGGCACACAAACTACTTGATTAGGCAAAGATAATGTTCTGGGTTAAAATGCTTACTTGAATTGTATTGTTAGTTATGCAACCTTTGCATCCATGGCAACAGTAAACGCGCTTTAAAAAAAATTGTCTTGACCTGTTGTTGGGAAGGAAAAGGCAGTCTACAGCAGTCCACTGTTGTATCAAGCCCTCGTCCCAAAGCACCTTCTCTGAACATGTGAGAAACTCACATTATACAGATGTCATCTGAACAGTGTCACTTCTACGGGACTAAAGATTGTCGTTATTTATACTTGAGGTCACTTAACTTTAAAACATAAATGTGGGCCATAACAAGCTGCTGCATGAAAGACCTATAATTTAAAATCTGATATCTAATCTAAAAAAAAACAAACATTGGGGGGAGAATAATGTCAAATAATTAAAAGTGCAGATTACCTTCAGACAACCGAAACACCCCAAGATAACTACAACTGAGATTAAATGAATGTAGTGAAGTGAAAAGTCCATTGTCTCACTCTGATATGTAGTGGAGTTTAATGGCACTTAAAAAATGCAGAATTTCAGCTTTCCTTCATTGAATTCAGGTGTAGCAGCGTCTTTGGTGCTCTGCTGGTTTTCTCAGTTTGCTTTAACAAATGCTGCACGTTGTCATTCCACACACGACCCCTGCAGCTGTAATGGAGATCAAGTTACTTCACAGTTCAAGTCCCTCACTATCAACCGTTTGTTTTTAGTCATCCTTACATACAGGCCTCTGCGTCCTTTCCCACTGGAAACCGTCCAAGCTTACGTCGGCTCCGATAGGCCGACAGGTTCTGATCCAGTAAGTGGCTCCCACAGTGAGTGTGCTGACAATCCGAGGCCTTTCAGCCCACTTACCTCAGGCCAGAGAACCTTCATTTGGGCCAGGAGGTTTATGAATGAGCAGAGTGGGTAATCACTGCCAGTAACACATTTCTGTTTGTCTTGGAGCTGAGAGCAGTGAGGGTTTTCCCAGACCCTTTGGGAAATTACTTCCAAATGTTGAGTGATATCAAACACTGTGCATGCACTGTTAAAACTAATCTACTCGCGCTGACTCATTATTCAATCAATGTGCGCTGCAGAGTTTTGCACTAATTTTTTGACAGGCTGAGGAGGCTGTTTCAGTGGATGGAGACATGGTGCCACTTTTTCTGTAAGACAAGGGAGCTAACTCGCATATTTAAAAAGCATGGGAGGATTTGTGGTCCAATGGGTCAAAGTCATTCATTCATGACGGGGACAGATACTCCCTCACATTAGCTTCCTCTTCTCTTTACTCTTGTCTCATTTGATTGGATTTATTACATAATAATAAACTAGCTGTTCAGTTGAAATGAATACATATTTTGCCACCATGGTGGCTCTGGCCCTAAGAAATGAAACTCCATTTAACCTTTTATTATGTCTGTTGTTTTCCATCTTGAGCCTTGAGGATCAGTTTTTCTCCACCCAGCTGTATTCTGTCAGCGTCCTGACAGAGAGCATGAGAACTGTTTACATGAGTCAAGACTGTTCAATAACAGTAAATTCTCTCAATCTCACGTTTCACAGCGGGTATCCCAGAGGTACAAGTGCTCTTGGGTTGTTGCTTTTGTAAGCATTTCTTGTTGCTTGCACATGATTAAGCGCGAGTCTTTGATTGTGTCACTGGAAGCCCTGTTCCACTAAAGGTTTGCTGAGACACTCTGGAGGGCGGACCAGACAGTGACCAGTGGGGCTAAGAGCGATGACGTTGAAGTAGATCTATCGGTAGAGCCAACCCTAACCCTAACCTATCTAAATACTACATTACCCATGAGCCCCAGCTGCTGTGGTGATACAGAAGAAGCCAGTTATTACAGGTGTTAACAAAAAGTGGCACCATAGCTGCTGTTTTTTTTTTTTTTTTTTGTGCAAAACTCACAACGAATTTAAAAGTGAATTGCAACTTTTTAATTTTATCAAAAGTTTTACGTACTCAACCATGTTTTCTGTTGATCCTCTACACATGCTTAGTGCTCCAACTGAGATACAGAACAAGCAAATCAGCATATTTCTAAAATATGGAGCTATTTCTTTGAAAGCTGGGTCACACGAGCATTTAAAAGTAAAACTTTTTCTGTTGAATTCATTTCTATTGAAATGATTTCATTTCAATGGAATCTGTATTTTTCCTCAAAGCCAAATTGTTCTTTGACATGCAAATTTGTGTTGACAGTGCTGACCTTTAAGAGAACAGAAAGGTGAGGCTAAAATGCTGTGAATTAGCTTTTATTCGATGTGGCACCATCTGCTGTTATTGAATCTGAAGTATTAACTGCTTCTATGCAGACAGTTACGCGACAAGAAGTTGACGTTCGCTAAGTTAACTTGGAAAGCAACAAAAAGCTGCGATAAATAAATGGCACAGTGCAGAGAAAACAGAAGAAAGTTGTGGAGCATATTTGTGGCTCTTTGGTATGTTATCTTACCAGGTATCGTTCAGGAACATGCCATGTCAGAATAAAAGCTTGGTTTGTTTGACTTTGTCTTTGTTTGTTTCAGTTCATGTGAACAGACAGTGGTTGTAGTTTAGGCATGATGAGATTTTTATCAGTCTCACTGTGAAGTCTGTGAAGATGTATTACATCCAGGGTGGCTCCTTTTCCATTTTACAACACGCTCTGTCGGTCTTATATGGATAATATTTGCAATTTCATCAAACAAACAAAGTTATTGTTGCTAGAAAGAACCGTGTTTTGTCTGTTTAGACTCACAGAATCTGACAAACGAACATTACAGACTACAGCAAAGAATAAAACAGCCAAGGATCCTTTATCATTCAAAATCACTTTTAATCTAGCCTCCCTGTGAACTCCACGTTCCAGAAAGGCCATTAAGCGATTTATCTCTCCTCACTCACAACCTCACTGTAAAACGCAGTTTTGGAGAAAATAAACAAGCTATCAGACCTAAATGTGCTCCTTTTGTTTCTGATCCCCACGTGCCATTATGCAACATACATGACTACACCGAGCTCGGTAATGTCGAACTGACTGTACAGTTCACACTCTTGGTCCATCTGTCACTGATGTGAGTCTCGCCGTAATGTCAAGCTGACTCGAAGAGAGTAGTGGCTCAAAGAGTGAAGGAATTGGATGATAGATTACTTCTTTGGTTCGCTTCAGTTTTCAGCTTCAGGACATTCTCGTACAAGCCTTAGTGTGCCACACGTGAAGGTCAAAATGAGGTTTGGAGGCTCATTGTCTCGTGTGTACCTTTAATAAAACTCCAGACATTAAGGAAAATATTTCCTTTACTCTGACCAGTGATTGAAGAAATGCGCACAAGTCCTTTTTTATGAGGGCAGAGTCAAACCATTTTCTAGAAAGACAATCTTATTGAAATTCTTGATATACTACCACTTACAGGCTGTCATTCATCTCAATCTATCAGAGTACATTTTTTTGTAAATTCATTTGACTATTATGTCGTGTCGGGGGCACCACTGAGCAGCTGATATTTTTGTGTGAACATTCCTCCCAGCGAAGGTTTTTTTCAGCTGTTTTTAAAGAATGAACTTGTTATCTCTGTCAATTAGGACCAGTATGTCCTCATGAGGAGTATTGTCTTTACGCTGCATGTTACAGATCTTACCACTCGTGCGAAGCTATGTACCCGCCTCTTGTTGGATACTCCGGGGAGCAACACCACATTCCTGCATCTGGAGGATCCCTCCATATAGAGATATGTATATGGCTGATTAGAAACAGAGACCAGTTGGTGTGACAGACAAAATCCAGGTCTTTTTCTCTTCACGAGTCAGGACTATAAAGCAATCGGTCTTTTGTTGGGTGGGGTAACTACGTAACATCACACACAGCTTCCACACAAACATAACCTCCAGAGAGATTTGCATTTGCAATATATTCAGTGAGCCAGTGATTTATGAGTCCTGATAAATAAATGGAGGAGAGTTTCTCCAGTGAATGCTGACCTCTCCTCACAGAGAGGCAGTGGGGATCCTTTGAAGTCGTCTATAAAGCCGCTGCATCCATTGGGAAACATTTGTTGTTGTACTGTTTCTGTTTTCAATGTGTTCCAGGTTAAGAGCAGCGCTGCAGGTCTGTCCTGCCTGTGAAGCTGGGAGTTAAAAATATTACGTTTAAATAAAAAACACTGTCTATCTGTAAAAGTACCTGCAAGTTTCCGGCAAATTTCAAATAAAGTCCATCGAGCGTTAAGAATTTTATTTCCATTTCTGTTTTATTCTCTGAATCTCACAATAATCGGTTAAGAATAGTATTGTAATCATAATTTACAGTATGAACACGCTTTCACATTTATAGCACTTTGTAAATCGATGCTTGGTGCAAATAGCTAATACTGTAGGTACGATTCTCAGTTCAGCTCCAGATTTTGTCAGTTGCTGGCACCACGAGATGGATGTGTCTGGATGTTGAAACTGGAGTTTCAACCGATAACTTCTATTTTGACTCCTGTTCGGTCACAAGTTTGCTTCCATTCGTTTGTAGTGAAACACGATCATGGTGAGCTCAGGATGGAGAGGGTTTTGCTGGATGTGTGTCCCCACGTGGGGTCCATGGAGCTGCTGTTGGCTGTTGCCGAAGTGGTGTTACATTTCTGAAGAAGCGCACGTTTGTCAGTTATGCGGGTAAACTTTGTTGTTGCATCATAATCGATAAATCAGCCTTTACGCTTTTACTGGAATAACCATTCAGACATGTGACCTAATTTGTCATTTCTATTTATCCCTCAGAAATGCACATGGGGTCAGAGGTCAGGGCCAGCACCAGTTAAAGTATTTTAAGGACCCTTTGAAAGACATGAACATGTTAAACTGGGATCAAACAGCTGACGCTGTAGTTATGGCAGTTATGAAACAGTTTCTATCCCCACAGCTGCGGGTCGCAGTCTTTCTCGTGTCGGGTAGATAACAGTAGATGTTGTTGGACTCTCAATCATTTCGGTTCAGAAATGATAAAGAGCTCTCCTGCACTACGAGTACATATGGTGGGATTGGACCTGGATGGGATTGTAGACATATGTGCTGCAGAGTTCTTGTCTTTTTCGAAGCAGCAGGTGTTTCACTGGAAGGTGTTGAAAATCTTGTGGATACAAATGTAAAAAATTCCACAGAAACGAAAGCTTTGCGGTGTTCGCAGTCATTCGCAGCCACATTCTGTCTGCAGCCTTTTAAACCCTGTTGACAGCAGAAGCAGAGGCCCGGTACGCTGAGGTGGGTCAAAGAAGTGGTCCACTTCAGGTGCTCAGTGTGTGACTGTTAAAGCTAAAGATGAGAAGCCTGGAGGAGAAAGGGTCTGGTCTCTTCTTATTTCAAAGGACTCAGGCTGAAAACAAAGCCGAATAATATGCAGCAGAAAAAGCATTATACTCAAATGTAAATCTTTTTAACATTATATTCCTTCTGAAAATGCATTTTACAACAATTGTTTTAGATTACGATGTTTCTTTTATTATTAAGATATTTGTGCAAAGGGAGATTTGAGGTGGTCATCAACAAATGTTCAGAGTCCCTAATACCTTTAGGAATCATTAAATGCACCTTAATTATGTTTCACTTGACGCTGATGCTGTCAGGATTCCTGTCTGCTCCTCTGTTTTGTCCCCAATCATCTCTCTTCATGTTTTCTGTCTTTCCCCTGTCTGTTTGTTATTGTGTCCCCAGGTGTCCTGTGTCCTCCTGTCACCTCCCATGGCCACGCCCCTCACCGGTCTCAGCAGCTGCCACCACTCTCCCCAAACACCACCTGCAGGTGTCTGATTCCACTGATCACCTCACCAGACTATATCTGTCCTGCAGTCATCGGGGGTCGGTCCACACTGTGAGTCACTGCCAGATTCTGTCCAGTTTCGACCAGATGCTGCCTGTTACTGCCGGTCTCCTACCATCTGTCACCAGTGAGTCTGACCGTTCGTCCGTCCATCCGTCCCCAGTCCTGTTCCAGTTCCTGCTCCAGCTCCAGTACCGGTACCTGTCAGTGTTACCAGCCAGCGCTACTGGACAACGCTCCTGCCAGCTGTCCTGCCAGATGTCCCGCCCAGCTGTCCGTCCAGCGGTCCGTCCAGCTGTCCGTCCAGCTGTCCCGCCAGCTGTCCGTCCAGCAGTCCTGCCAACTTATTTTCTGATTTACCGCCAGATAACTAATAATAAGGAATGACTTTGGCGAGTGACACCACAATGACTTGTGGAAATATGTATTGACTTTGTAGTTCATGAGAGAAGTTAAATGGGAGTCTATGGAGCTGGAGGCTTTTTGGTGCCAACCCCTAATGGTCCTTAGTGGTATTGCAGTTTAAAGCACTGCGTCATTGGCCTCATAGTTGTTAGTCAATTAGTAATGAAATAGTTCCTAGCAAATTTTGAAGAGTATTTCTGCTTGAACCATGATTATGTCTCCATATTAAAATATGTTGCCCCGAACCAAAGAGACGAACACCATCTTCCTTGTGCACCATTACTTGCATTGAAGATTTAATTCCCACATCCTCCAATGCACCGTGTGGGTATGAACAGGAATGCTGTGGATGATGACGCACAGACGTGCCTCCTTTCCAACCCGGGGCTCCACTCTCACCACACCCCCCCTGAACCTACCCCACCCCTCGTTTCCTGTGGCTGGGGCTGAGGGGAACAGTTGCACGCCCTGATAAGCCTGCTTGGAGGGAAGCCTATGCAGGCGGGTAATCAGCATGTTGGATGCTAGCAATCAAGAACAATCACCAGCTCTCATCGTGTTTATGTTGCGGTGGGCCTTTATGCTATTTAAGTGCGGGGCAATTATTTCTCTATATAGAATCCCGTAGAGTTGCAAATCAACTCTGTTTTGCGAGGGCTCACATATGATCATATCTGGCTAGATTTTTGGCCCTCAAGAGCAACTTCAGGTGAGATTGAAATGTTGGCATCAACTAGAGGCTAATAGAGACCTTGAATACGTTGTCAAATAAGGATGTGATGAGAATAATACCTTGTTGCCATCTTCATAATGTTAAACACGCTCTCTTACAGCAGCACCTGTACTTTAAAGGCTGTGCACACATATGCTCATAGGCGAATAGCGCTGTTTGAAGATGGCTAAGAGCACTCGAATGTTGAACAGGTGTGCCTAGGATTTAATGCTGTGTGCCTCTCGTGTTACCACGGGATGTTCAACAGGCATCAATCAAAACTGAGTGCAGGCAGAAGAGCGTTCCTACAGTATGAAAACTGTGGGTCCCAAACCACATGTGCAAAATGTGATGCAGAGAAATTGCAGTTATGTGTTTTTCCATAACAGCAGTGAGATGTACCGCAACCCTCCGAAGTCTGTCTGTGCTTTTTAAAGAGGCGTAGCTTTTATTGTATTTTACTGTATAGTTACTATTTAAAATCCTGGAAGATTGTGCGCATTTTGTTGTGTTTTGAATTGATTCAATTAAAGATGCATCAAATGTTGAACGTAAGAATGAAAAAAAAATTGACGTACATGGCTTCCTGTCCAAGTTTGACACCATGAACACTTATTGTCCTCAAATGCATTTCAAGCCATACTTACTGTTTACAGATACAGTATGTGGTCTATTTGAGAGAGTGTGTGTAACAGGCCAGCTGCAGAGGGGCAGTGGGAGGGGTGGGGGGGTTATGTTGCTCTGCAGCGTCGTGGGACTTCTTCTGTTTGCTAACATACAGAGATAAGTCTTTGCTTTACTTTCTAGTTTCCTCAATTACACAGATAACACGAGACATTTCTGATCCCAGGCTGCTGCAAAAGTAAAATGTAGGATAAACGCAACTTCTGACATTTCCACTGGTGGTGAATTAAGCGCCAAGAAATGCATTCGGGGGGGGGGGGGGGGACTTATGACGGGTCGGGAGCTCGACTCGAACTTGTAATGTCACTACTATGCCACCTTTTTCTTTCTCTCTTTTAAATGTCAAGCTAATGACACCGCATGAGTGGAGATGCGTTAAAGGACACAAAATACCATCCCTCCTGTTTTTTGTGTTTTTTTGCTTTTAATTTACCGCCGTCCCAAGCCTGAAAGGAATTGCCTCGATATTATTGTTGGATGAAAATATTTGATAGCCAGCGCTGCAGCTTCCTCTGCAGCACCTCCTGATGTCATACTGCCTTTTAAACAGAGCCTCCCGGCAGTGATGTTGTAATTGCTTTATCGAGCACGGGCTTCTTTAAATGATGCTCTAATTGAGGGGCCTTTGCCGCACCCTTTCCTCATGTGGCTCCACGGGGCAATCAACCTGCCACGTTATCACCACATCTTAATAAAAACTAAAATGATTGGGCCACAACCCAGGACTTCCCACAGAAATTGGAAAAAACGAAAGAGGATTGAAGGGATGGGGAGTCGCAACCGAGAAAACATCCCGACTTTAATAACATGGGGAGTGGACTTTACAGTGCACAGGAAGCACAGCAGAGAAGTAGTAAAGAGAGGAAAGAAGAGAAAATGACTTGTCACGCAAACATCCGTGCAGAGCAGCTGGAAGGAGCTCTGTGTATATGATGTAATTAATGAGTCTTAGCAAGTTAAACCTACAGAGTTTGAAACATTTACACTCCACAGAAGTGGCTGGTAGCCAAAGAAAAGTTATGCAAGTTCCAGCTCTGTAATAAAATCCCTTTAATCTATCGCAATTTACTGATTATATCAAAGAGTTTCCGGCAGCCACATGAAACAGCATATATGTTCAATATGTCATTTCTTTGATTATTCATCTGTTTAAATGTTTGCCCACCTGCTCGTCATTACAGGAGGCTTCGCTCATATACAGTATAGACACCATTTACTGTATATGGGAGACCATATGTTTGCTCTCTCCTCTTCTTGCTTTTCTCATGGCAGTTTAACACCTCAAGCCGAATCAGGGATAGAAACGCCATAAATTCAGGGAGTCATGGTTCATTTCAAATGTAACAAACCGTGGTTGGGTTGTAGAAACAGCTCGATGTGGTAATATTTGCCATATCCTTAGAAGGTATCCATTTGTGTGTGTGTGCTTGCAATATTGATTTAAGTTTAATGTCACCTGCAGCCTGTTGTGGTGAGTAACGGACGATTATTTAAAGCACCCTTTTTAAAGGTTGAGTAAATGCAGTGGTGCACACAACGTATTCTGAGTTTGTCAGTCAGTAAAAAGGGAGTTTGGCAGAAAACTGATTGTCTGTATTTACGGTGCGTTTCCTTATGGTGAATGTTTTTCTGAATCTGCCAGTGTTTCATTTTACTGCAGCACTTTTTGAACATGCATTGCTCGGGTTGTTGAATGGAGGGTGTTTTCTTCATTAGCTTATGTCCTTTTTGTTGCGCCATGTCAAACACGGGACTTTCACTTTCATATTTCGGTGTTTCAGTCTGTTACAAAGCAAAACTCTGTGGAGGTATTTTAGGTAATGTAAGTGAGTAGACATGATTCACCTTTGCAACGTATGTAACATAAATTGTGATTGTGATGGCACACAGGCCAGTAGAAAAGAATAGGCAAAGAAGAACGTAGGCGTCTCACAATTTTGGAGCCGTTATTTTGGAACTAATATGTTTTCCGCTGTGGACCAACATAACTATTACACATTTAGGTGTGATGTGAAGGTGTCTGAACATTTGCATCTTTAGTGACTACAGTACAACTACAATCTTTCCTGACCTTTTCTGTTCCTTTCAAAAGATAGAAATTCAGCACAGAAATCTGCAGCATTTCGTGGCTTTTGAAATCTTTATAGTGACTTTCCGCCCATTGTTTAGCTGTTTGGCCAAAACGTGACCATTTTGTTTCACTCTCACTGCTGTCCCAATGCTGTTTTTATCTGCAACAGGCAGCTGTTACCAGCAAAAATGTTCTCCATAGACTCTGAACTCAACCTGCACAGCACCAAGCGTGTTGACTTTCTTGTCACCGCCTTGAAAACAAGGGTTGGAATATTTTCATAAAGATAAACTAAAATTGACAAAACAGGTCAAATTAATCTGTGTGGCTGAATGTGGAAAAAGTACGTGAGAAATTATGTCAAAATTTTTTATTTGTATGGCCAAACCATGGCTTAAAATGACATGCACTCATCTGTAGAGTACAATGAGAATACTTAACGTGGCTGTGGTAAAATACGTAGTAAGAGCTGCAGTTGGTTAGGACATAACTGTAAATTAGAAGATTATGATGACACCTCATAACAACGTGTTTACCAAGCCAGCCCTGTTGTTTACGACTTTAAAGCATTCAGTGGTGAGCAGAGATCTCTGATTATGTAACTGTGGACATAATCACCCGCTATGAATCTGTCTGGCGCTGTCATTTATATCCCCTATGAAAGTTTAGCCTGTCACACTGAAAATATATATCGCCTCCCTCAGCCAGATGCAGCTCCTGTACCCCCATAGGAAATAATGTAAAACATATGAGGAATTTCTTGGAGTTAATGCACTTTTTTTTCTTTGAACTCGATGTAGTTGAGATAAAAAACTAAGCTTAATAATAAAGTTCAGATAATTGTGTGATTCCACAAACTATTGCACTTCTGTTGCTGTCGTAGCTTCAGGCCTGTTACTCATCGCCTGCTGTAGTATATCATTTAATCTGGGATTCAGCATTAAGACAGAACCAGAATTACAATTATAAAAACTGCTGGAGGCAGCAGCGCCAGCTGTTCCTAAATTCAAACTTTTGCCAATAACATAAGGGTTTTAATTAAAATAGGTTGCACCACACAAACTACTTACTATGGAGATTAGTTCTTAAATATTTACACCCACTAGGCCGTGTGTAACATACTTTGTTAACATGCTAATAATTGAAGCTTCAGACTGCAAAGTGAGTGTTCATATTGTTGGCAAAATTTGATAAAAATGCTATTTAATAATCACGTATTAGATGAGAACCTTAAAGTTATATTTCACAAAAATAACACAACCTACCTCAAATTACAAAAGAAAAAAATCTGAATTATAGATTCAACGATCAAACACTGTTGGTTAGGTTAGTTTAATCAGATATTTCTCACTCAATCTTTCGCATGTAACTAATATTGAGTCATAAACCCATTTAAAAAGGATTGTTAGCAAATTGTTACAACCCACAGTTTGGTGTAAAAGTAAAGCGATCGCTAGTGATCGTATAGATAATAATAATATACCGTTTCGGATGTCTCGTAAGCGAATGATCTTTGACCTTATTATTAAGATATTGTTTGGACAAAGCCGTTAGAGACAGATTTATATATATTACTTATAAGTCTATTGCTAGTTTGAACTCTCTTGTAGTTACTAAAAACTTTGGATGGATTTACAAATAGCAGCAAACCAGTCCTGAACTTCGTTCAAGGAAGACTTGACCTTTGAAGCTATTTTCTCTCACGTCACATAACTGCTGTAACCGGAAAGTATCTGCTGCCCTCTGAAATAATGAACCGCGAGTGATTGACCCTTGCATGACCAAACCATTCCTAAGTGAAGCGTATGGATTTGGTCTTTGCATATGTCTGACACCGGCTAATGGCAAACAGATTTACCAGGATGAGAGGGAGGAATGTTCTCCCCGTCTTCTGTGTAAATGTCAGGCCCGGCAAACGTCTGCGGCAGATTACTGTGGCAGCAGCGATAAGCAGATGTAAAGAACCGTGGGGCTTATTTATTATTAAGGCCGAAGAGTGGGAAAAATGTACCGAGGGAACGGCAGTGAGAAAAGCGCTGCGGAGAAAATAATGCACTGCTCTCATACAATATTTGTCAGGGCGGTAGCTCTCCCCTGTGGAATAATGCACCAGGACAGATAAATGTTTCATGCATTTTTTTTTTCTTCCCACATATCAATTTTCAGTAATTTCATACAGAAATATGTTTCAGGATATATGAAAGATGACACGGCGTTTGAAGGGACAGAAGTAGCTCTGTGGATGATTGAGAATAAAAGGTTCCTGTTCAGAAATCTAACGATGTCAGCGTTTAATGACACGTTTTTAAAGCTCGTATAGACTCGTGATGGCTTCATCAAAATGACATGCATGCAGTCTTGTTGAGGTCCAATCTTACATTTTGCCAGAGTATATAGTGATACACGGATATGTTGTCTGAAGTGACTTGACGCAGAAAAATAGATTTGATGTGTCATTTATTTTCCATATTTTTCACGTTGTCCAATCAGTTGATTTTACTCAGAGGTATCGTGTAATCTCAGCCTGATATTACTTCTCTGTGGACACGAGCTCCATTGTGATTTAAATACTATCAAAAACAACACATCAGTGAGACACACTGGACGATACATTCCCTCATGTCGGTTATTTTGGGTTTACCCCACATGCACTGTCTTGCTGCTGTGCTCAGCAGAGAACCTAACATGTACGAATCTGCAGCTGGAAATAAACCCCAGAAAATGCAGTATTCACTCGTGTTTGAGTAACATTAGATAAAAACTTCAGCACTCAGCTGTTTTAAGATTTATATTTGGGTCCTATTTTAACTTACTTAGCTTAAAGATGGACTGATTTGTTTTTTAGTATTGGTCGTTTAATGAGATTTATCGACATTAACAAAAAAAAAAATATTTGTGTTCATAACAATGAATAATATGATCAACATAAAATGTACACAACGCAACTATAAACAAACATTAAATGGTAGTATAAGTCAATTTATAGCACATACTGTTCACTATAGGTTTGTATCATATACAGCTGCAGTTGGCCAGAAAAGAACTAAATGTGATTAGTCAGGACTTTCAAACAGAACGTTTTCCTGTTTGCAAACATGAAATACCACCGTGAGCAGTTTAACGTCATCCTGGACTGTCAGAGGTTTCATGGTGTGTTTGGAGAATGTAACTCCAGCCAAGTCTGGTATTTGCTGTTTATCTTTATGAAGACCTTGTTTGGACATTTTTATCTTCACTTGATCTGCCTATTTAAAAAAAATATTTTTTTTTAGCACTTCTAATTTTGCACTAAACAAAAACCAATTTTATGGTATCACTTCCTAATAAAGCTCATATCTTCATAAGGGAGGTTGTATTAAGTCAATAAATAATGTACTAAAGCTTTATTTTATTTTTAGTGCGTGGACTTACTTTTATGAAGATCTTTTAAAACATCTATTAATGTATTTCTAAGTTGTGTAATGACAATAAATAGGATCAACTCCAACCAAATTAATTTTCCACCCAAACCTTTTTTTTCATAATATTTTTTTTTTTTGCATTAACAAAAATGTATATTCCTATAGTTTACATTTTACAAACACGAAAGATTTTCTACAAGGACGTACGGTAATAGTGGCACGTCAATGCCAGAATACAATTTAATCACACAAATAAAAATTGAGAGAAAAATATAAATAAAAACATAAAAGGAAATAAACACCTAATAAGAGAAATAAATAAAAAGAAAGCAGTGGAATGATCAGTATAAAGGAAAACTATTGCCAATCAACTCAACAAGGATTTGTTTGGGACATATTGTGCAACCACAAAATTTGTAAGCTTAATAATTGCTTTAAACATTTCAAATAATTCAATGAAACTGAATGATATTTATAATAATAAATAAAGTCATTAAATGCCAACTATGAAGCCATAATAAAGGTATCTTTTTTTTATCGAAAGTTGTGCTTTGTAGTCCTAAAAGCAGCAGACTGCACACGCCTGTCAAAACTGCAAATTCATTCTTGAGTTTCTTCTCACTCTTGATTTCATTTTACTTTACAATTGTATGAAGGCATGTTTTGCTGTACATTGTGTTTGGGACACACCCCCTCTAACCATTTCCTGTGCTGCTGCTGCCACTTGGGACCCTTCTCCAAATGTTTGTTTAGTGTACATTTGAGTGAGAAAAGCTATCGATCAGGCAGCGGCTTGGAGAAAGAACAACACCCGTCTGCTAATGGCTGACGTGAGCCAGATCTGTTTTATTTCGCCGGGTGTGCTGGGAGACCTCCGTCTTTTGCCACTAGTTGAACTCGCTCATGAAACAATAACCACAGGCACACTAACAGGCGCTTTAGGAAGCAGTGGGCACACAAAGGCCCCATACTGAGTACCCGGTCCATAGGTGATGAGCTTCTCAGGACAATATAGGGAAGCATGTGGTCACTATAGCACCAGCTATCACATACAGATTAGAAATATAGTGATTGCCATGGCAACAGTCCGACTTTCTTCGAGTCTTTATCGATGAAAGTGATCTGTCGGAGCTTCGGCAGGTGACAGAGGAGATCTGTTTTCAGTGAGCTTTGGTTCTAATGTTCTCTTGTTTGTGTGTTGAAAGCTTAATAGGCGAGTTAAGGAAGACATTAGCAAGCTTTGTTGTGCTGCATCTAAAAGCACTCAGTAAGAGGAAGGAAGCTGCACAGCTACGGCGCTCTGCTTCCATCAGAAGCCTTTCTGACTGTTCCTGTTGCAGCAGCTCACTGCCCACAGGTGATACTTCAGTGCAGCCTGGAGCGGACGTGAGGCGACAGCCTTGATCCAGGACCAACTGTTATACTTCATGCTTCAGAGGGAAAAACGGTTCCAGCCTGAACGTTTCAGTCAGTCAGGTGTTCGTAAAATGAGTTGCAGGATGTTCTCAGAACAATTTAGTCGATAGCAGGATATCTGTCGTTAATCTGAAGGCACAAGAATATTGATGTTACATGGATGTAAACTAAAACATTCATCAGAGAGCTGACTGCCATTATCAACACAAAACAATACAAACCGGATCAACCAAAAATAGCTGAGACGTTCTTCCTCGCCTCCTGACTGAACGGGTCTCAGGGAGCTGTAAACTACTGACATCTGTTTCAGTCCAACCACATCAATATTGGACCGTTCTGCAAAACCCTGGATTACATATGTTTTAAAAGTCATTATTTCCGAAGTTTAAAGAAAGATTGTGGCAAACAATATATTATGTAAAGAGTTTGTCTTGGAACAATGGTAGATATGTGACGAGATTAAACGGCATGTACTCCTTCTCCCTCATTAAAGTTCAAGAATCTATGAATATACAAATTTAATTGATTTCAAAAGTCCGTTTTCTGTGTGTGCACTGGAGGCTTTAAATTTCCACATCGTACTTGTGTAAATTGAATCGGACGAGGATCAGCTTCCAAACTATTTGTGATGTCACAAATCATGCTCTTAGGCCCGCCTCTATTACTTTTGAGGATTTCTTTAAGTCAGTATTTCATCTTAATTTTCAAGTCTGTTGAACAAAGTAAATCAAATGCATCTTGCAGCAGTGAGCCCTGAGATCTTTGGTGAGTTTCAAATGGACTGAGCTCTTTTTTGGGGGGGGCTTCCTGTTTCTAATCTGAAGGGACTGTGATGCGGCGAGATAACAGCGCAGACTAAATGAACAGTCTTTAGTCTGGACAGTCTGATGTAACTGATCTGTCTGTGTTTTCCTGCCTATGAAAATGTCTTTTTTGAGCTTCTGCTAGATTATATTTCTCCTTTTTTCTCCTGTTGTCTCTTTGTCTTTTCTTTTCTTCCCAATAGTGACTCCTTTTATAACACTGTTTCATTAAAATAAATATCAAGTCTACTTGTTGATTTTTTTTCTGTCACTAGAAATGCAGAGGGCTGTCTGTTGGAGCTATAGTAAGCAGTGCTAACATAACACGATCTAATTTAGATGAAGTACGACACAGAATGGGCCAATTTTTTCAGGAGTCACCAGGTCACATTGTTTATTTGTATTGAATCTGCAGCAGCTTTAACACATGTGCATAACATTGAATTTTTCCGATATTACGCAATCTACAGTTGTGGAAGACAAACTGACGCCAAAGTCGTAAACATTTTCTGGCCCTGGGACCAACTGTTGAGGCTCGCTGCTGCACTTGATAAGCCCCACAGGATGGCAAGACTAGCTTATCAAGCTTGGCCAAACCAGAAGACCTCTGCTATTGCCGTACCCATTGGCTGAGGAAAACCTCATCCCCTTATCTACCCTCTGCTGAGGGAATAACACTCCTTCCAACTCCCCTGTCCGGTCACCTCAGGTAGTTCTTTCATCTGTCTGCTAGTTAACCTCGTGGGGACAAGCAGAAACAAGAGGCTGTTACATTTGTTTGAGATCCTTCATGTTATGATAGATGATGAAGAGAAAAGATTTTTTTTTTGGCATGCGGACAAGGTTACAGAAATTCATCCGAAGTGTTTATTTTGAATTGGAAGATGTTTGTTATCACATGGAAAAGGAGCTAATTTCAATACAATAGGAGTGCGTACGACGATGTGGCAATAGGAAATGTAATGTTGAAGTCAGAGGACATTATTTTATGAAGCAAAATGAAAATAACCTCTGAGTGCAGGGTGGCAACTCAAGGCAGGCTTTTGTACAGCGTTAAAAAAAAAAAAAGATCCTGTCAGGGTGAATTCCAACCAGACGAGCCTGTAGATCCATCTGTGCTTCTTGAATGTAGACAGAATGAGCCTAACTCACACAAACACAGCCTTATTTGAACCAGGAGCCTGCTGTGCAGCCACAACATGTGGTTGACCCCTGTGGAGAGGCACGCTTTTTTAGATGTGGGGAAGTAGGAGCATCTTTTTTTTTTTTTTTTTCAAATGAGCAGATGAAGTAAAAGTATTTTTTGAAAGAAAAGGGGACGTCCTACTGGTCATGGAGTGCCGATTCATGCTTTTCTGAATGACATTAGATTGAGCGGTGTTTCTGATGTTTGGTCCTCCTGATTCATTGAAGTGGGCAGATTAATAAAAACACTTCTGAATATGATGCAGGTCAGTACAGTCACCAACTGTGAGCTCAAATGCAAAAACAACTGAATAAACACCTTATAAGCATAATAAAATTTGTTTTATGCCACGTGTAACAAATATAGATGTCACTGGGTATATGTGGCATATATTATATTACATTACATTACATTATATTATGTGAAAGCACTGTCAATAACTGAGAATGTTTGTGTCTGTATGGTGAAACTAGAAAAAAATAAGACATCATTTTTCACTTTTTATAAGAAAGCAAAACTAAATTTTAGGTTTCCTAAAAAGAGCTGAACGATGTGACATATTTTAGAAAGAAAAAGTAAAGTATACGACAAGTATACAACTATTAATTCCAGATAAAGGTAGTGGAGTTAAAAGTACTACAGTACTGCAGTACTTCAGTAAGTATATTAATGCACAATACAAAATATAGCACAGGGTCAGGATTCAAACTGCTTAAATCTTGAATATACAGTAATAAAGGATAGTAAGAAATTATCATTGGTGGTTAATTTTTTGAATTCAGTGCCTGCAGGTGTGGTCTCAAATTGTGGCTGTTTCTTGGCTCAGCTTTGGGAAGTATTTTATTACTCTTCCTCCCCACATTTGCCAAATCCATCCTGTCAGGTCTCTTCTCCTTCCGCTCTGAGTTCACACCTCACATGCAGTCAAAGTTCACCCGGCACTGCAGGCGGGGTTAAAGTCAGAGAGCCAAAATAAATTTCCTCTTTAATCTCCGCTTATTACTGAACAGATCAAACAGCCTCAAGTTTTACAAAACAGACTTGTTTACCTCCCAACAACACAAAGAGGGGACATCTTTTATGTTGTGGTTATAGGTGAGTAAGTTGAGGATGCACAACACAAACATGAGTTTTAGTGTGTCTTTATTTAAACACATGTTGACGTGTGGCATTTAGTTGATCTGATTGGTGCACTTGCAGGAGGCGGGACACCAGGAGGCCACGTCCTCGTGGCTGCAGCCCCACTGCTGCTTCAGCTCAGGACAATTACTGTACTTATCAGTGTAGGGACAGGGTTTGGCTAAGAGGCAAACAGAAAAGGACACATAAGCGACTAAAGGAAAATTACTGGGGAGGGGGACTGGATCTTATTCTTCATTTTATTAAAAAGCAGAGTCCTCGTCACATAATTTACATATTCTTCTGGATCCCTCTTCACCCCTCAAGACAGTATGTTTACACCATAAACTGCATGTTTAGAACAAATATACTCAAATGGTGAAATATAGCCGCTCTCTGACCTTGAGCTGCTAAATATTACAGACAGAAACATAATGTCCAGATACATGTCCTCCTACAAGCAGATTTATTATCTATTTGATGTAACTATCTGCTATAACAATAACAATAAATCTCATAAGGGATGACCTGGATAAAACATACAGTAATATCCATAATGCGTAATAGTAAAAGACATTCCCCTGCACTCCTCTAACAAGTCTACTCCCCTACATTTAAAAAAAAAGAAAAGTACATACCTCCTCTGCATTATAATTTTTGCACAATTTCCAAAATGAAAAAAAAACTAAACATATCTCCATAGAGCTTGCTTGAGATTTTATTTTTGTACTCTATGAATACTTCTCAAAGGTGTTCTGGGGCAGAAACGATCTCTTTGGCTCAGTGCAATCTCAGTTGGCAGGGCCAGAAAAAGCTTTCCTTACTTACTAGTTATGAAAACGAGCAAGAAAAAAACAGTAAGGAAGGCAGGAAGAAGATAGTAGGAAGATGAATTCTCTTCCAGCTATAAAAAAAAAATTTTAAATCTATTTATAGATCAGCAAGTTTCCAAAAGTAATTTGACTCATTAGTTTGTCTTGTTAAGACTTTTAGTTGTTTTTTTTTTCAAACTTTGTTGGCTTCACTCTATTGTTTGTTTGACTTGATTTGATGCCATTTGATATGAAATATATTCATTGCTTTGTTGGTATTAAGGTCCTGCCTGCTCACCTGTTGCATTTACTTTTTTGTTTAAAACAATGTAAATAATGTCTCATTTCAGAAGCTCAATTACTGTAGATGAAACGCTAATGAACTAATTTCACGTCGGCTCTGCTTGCAGTATGTTTACTGAATAATAAATGTGTATTCTGTAGAGGCCGACTCTAATCTATCACATACATTGACAACAGGTGCGGGAATACGATAGTATTTATCACTTACTGCACAGTTTGTTGTCGCAAGCGTTGGGGCAGTCAGCGCAGGCGGGTCCTGACTTGTAGGGGCGCTCGTACTGGTAGTTTCCGCTGTAATGTAGGCCAGACCATCAAATATTCAACATAACAGCAAAGATATCAGCCCAAACATGTCACGAATATCCTCCGTGATGGCAAAACATATCTGAATTACTATTTATTGACCATTCAATGAGGTGTAAAGACGTAATTTTCACATTTCTCCTCATTACATGGGTTACAGCGCTTTCATTGCATCCACTTTGTAATTCATCTCAATTGCAGGTCAATCGCAAAGTGCTTCTGATGATAATTTCAACACTATTTGTGTTAGAATAGCCCTCTGAGTAGCCCATCATGCTCTGAAATGTACAAATGATTATGACAGAAAATATCAGTAAAGCAAATGTGCATGAAAACTGGAAACCTTATTGCATATTCCTTATATTCTTTGGATGTATGTGTATGGTGGTCCATTTATCTTAAAGAACACATAAACAATCACATGCACTCATTTAAAGTGGGAAGAACTTAATTTCCATCCAAAAAAAGACGACATTATAAAATGCTTACGGTGGGCAGTAGTGGCAGACGTAGAAGTACTTGTAGCGAGAGTTGGGACAGTAGGCCACGGCACAGCCAAGCTGGTTAGATCTGTACCAAACAACCTGTGCAGGAGACAAAATACAAAATCATGAGGACATCATTGGATAGCTCTACAGTCAATACTCGCATTCAGTATTTGGTAATGAATCCTTTTTAATTATTTTTTTGTTGTTGTAAATACTGCAGACGGTGACTAATTTTCAAATTACAAACTGTGAATATAACTGCACCTGTGTGAAGTGTCCAACCACTCCTCCGTTGACGGATCCCACTCCATAGCGCCAGTCCTTCACCTCGTCGTACCAGGCCTGGATTGCATTGGTCCAGGAGTCCTTGTAGCTGGACATGTACAGATTCTCCCCACAGCCGCTGGCTGGAGGTGAAAAGGAGGAGAGTGAGAGATGCTCCAGTCTCTGTCAGGCTTCTTAAACTCCGAAATGAATGTGTCCTCAATTCATGATTACACATCAAAGGAAGTCCAGAGTCTCCACTGCACAGCATCCTTGTCAAATCCAGGAAATTTAGGTGAACCTTGTGACTCACTTCTGAGGACATATTTCTGCTTTAAGAGGGTCAAATCAGTGGAACTTCTATTTATAGCTCCTCTATATATCTCTTTTATTTATATCGCCAACAACTCAGATTGCATATAGTTTTTCGTTGGAAAGAGATTATTTCAGGTTGTGTCGCCTGACTTCAATTTGACGGATGATTCTCCCTGACTACAGAAAACTTTTTAAAACTTTTTTAAAGTCATACACATTATAATACTTATTCAGTCAGATCAACAAATCAACAATACAAAAAAATACCAGAAAACAAATGCACCAAATTGTTGAAAGTATAACATGAAATCACACAATAAACTGCTACAAAAAAATCATACAGTAAAAACGGCCAAGTAAAGTATTAATATTATTAATATTTCCCTAAGTTTTCCATCTACCAGAAACTGTAGATATATTACTTTAAAGAGCTGCCAACTCTACATCATTTCATTAGCCTGGACTCATGCAGAAGTTACTGTCACAGGATGATTTAAAATGATATTTCAGATGGTTTTACTCTCTTATTGCTCGAAAAGAATAAATTATGCGAAAAATATGGATTCCTGGCATAAAATAGTAAGTTAAAAGTCCATATCAGTCAAACATATTTAAAAAAAAAAAAAAAAAAAGAAGCTGCACATGCTTTCTGTGTGAATGTGGAAGGACAGCGTATCGCACTTTTTGTGAGCCATATTAAAAACAAAAAAAAGAGGTGTTATAGGAACTCACTGCTGATCTCTCTCTGGCTGTCGGGGCTGTGGTTCATGGAGCAGGTTCTGGCCCATCTCTGAGCGTTGGCTGCAGCCTCTCTGTTCCAGCTCTGTGGGGAGCAGAAGGCAGAAGGCAGAACGGCCAATAAATCAGCACACGATCACAGCATATACACCGATTGATATTCAGGTGCTGTGTGCATGTCTGGAAAATCATTTAATTTTTATGCTGCAAGCGCTAATCAGCTCGATCAACTGAAAAATCATGTTCAGAATAAAGTATTTTTATTGATGTCCGGTGAAGCACACTATGCTTTAGAAATTATTACATTATATTAAAGCCTTGTATAACAAAGTTTTACCATTTTTAGCATGTTGCTGGCTGTAGGCTGAACACCCCTCCTCAGGGCATTATGCTCGTCCACAATCTCCCTCTCCTCTGAGGAAGAGGTCAGGGTGGTCCCTAAATGAACACAATTAAAGCAAAACCACCACAAACAAACAGCTGAGTATGACTGAGCGAATGAATATACAGAATCTTAGTGAAGATTTCTGGGGGAAAACACTCACCCTCCTTCAGGTATGATTTTCAGAGATGAGAGAAGAAAATGATGGTTAATTTATTACACAATAAAGCTTAAAATGAACAGTTGTCTATAGATGTCTATATAATTCAGAGAAGACAATTAATTTATCTTACATCCAGGGGCTCCACATCTGCAAAGGTGCCAGGCACCTGAAGGGCAGCAACAAGGCCCAGGGCGCACAGAAGAGAAAAAGTGTACATGGTCTTGGTTGAATCCAGAACTGTCAACCTCTAAGAGCCACATGTGTGATTTATATACACAAGACTATGCACACTCATGATAACTAAACACACAAATTCAAGGGCATCCCAGTTTCCAGAAAACAAACAAACTGCAGATAATGTACCACCTGTGAAATGTCCTTGGTGATACATATGTATATATCTATGGGAAATTATGGATATGTGTTCACATGTAAATTTGTGATAAAGGGGCATACTGTACTTTCTCTTCCGCCTTCTTTGGCAACGTTATAAAGGGAAGGTGTTCAATATCAAAGAGAACGTTGTATATAAATCAAACCTTGATAACATCAAATATAAAATGACTGCAGCGCCGATGTCTGCCTCCGCCAACCAGTTAAGTTGCAGTTAACATCCATGTCTATTCAGACTCTCATCATATGTAGTGAAGACTTTGAAGGAATTTGGCCAATAAAGCTGAATCTGATAAAACACAAAGTTGTTGCAATGACGGTACAAAATGCTTAAAATATAAATGTTGCAGCAAAGAAGCTACAAATTCTAAATCGTGGATTCTTCACACACATATTCAACTCAACATCACAGAATATCTAAACAATCACGACAGATTCAAGATGGATACCCAAGATTCATGTCACCAATTCAGTATCCAACCAAAAGTGAAATGTGGTCATAATCTCCCCTTCTGTTTCTAAGGTTATGGCATCATGGTCACGAGAAAGGAATGGATGTGAGGAAGCAGTGTGAACACCAAAATCTAATCAGTGCATCCCTGCGTTAACATTTGTGCTAAATTTTTAAGAAATTCCCTCAAGGCAACTATGAGATATTACATTCACAAGAATGGGACAGATGTGAGGTCAGAGTAACCCCAACCTTTGACCTTTGACTCCCAAAATCTTTTCAGTTCATCCTTAATTGCAAGTGAACATTTGTGCCAAATTTGAAAAAAATTACCTCAAGGCGACCCAGAGATATTGCATTCACGAGAAAAAGACTGACAAATGGGATGGATATGAGGTTACAGTGTAATTGACCTTTGACCTAGAAAATTGAATTAGTTCATTCTTGAGTGAAAGTGAACAATTGTGACAAATTTGAAGAAGTTCCATAGATGGAGGTATGAGGCCAGATTAAAGCCAGAATAAGGCCATTTGCTGATTCAGATAACCTATAAATAAGAATAGTTACCACAGCAGAGAAGGTGGACGTTAGCAAACATCTGGCTTCCAGAAGCAGCCTCATTCTGTCATTGTAAACCACTGTGAGTCTGTGCAAGCTCCCTTTTTTGTAGCAATGCCACAAGTAGGGAGTGTACAGTGGGTACGAAATGCTTTAAAGAGAGAAATATTCACAGTCACTGTACACATACTAAATTCATGAACCAACTCATTTAATTGTGCATATAACTTGCGACGCTGTCTATGAGTAACCTGATCATCTGAAAGAACTGTGGTTGTACGAAGGTAAAACCAAAACAATGAGCTGAAAGAAACAACAAAGCTTTGTATACTGAGGCACTCTGGATAATTCTTTGTCGGTCTGTCACTTTTACATCACACACAGCACTGGTTAACAAAGTCCATCATCATATCATCAGATCAATCCCGGTGCAGAAAGACTTTTCAACCATCGTCTTTGAAATTCCTAATATAAGTGCGATATTTTTATACATCATGTGTGCATTATTATGTATTTCTTCTCAGTTGTTGCTTTTTAAACACGTTTTCACTCATTGCTTCCACTTCTGTGCTGCTGCATCAAGTGAATTTTCCATGTGGGGATTAACAAGAAAAAACTGTTGCTCACATATTTTCGCAGATTTCAAAATGTCTCTATCGTCTTTAGTATTTTTTTTTTTTAACAAGGATGTTAAAAAGTGGAGCCCCTCTATGTTGGTAGACTATTTGCTGGACAGTAAAGACAGATGTTCCTCAGGCCAAATGTAATCAAAAACCACAGGCTTACACTTAAATAGATTTGTGCACATTTTGTACACGTGTAACAACAACAACCTTATTAATGAATAAATAGGCTAATATACACCCTGCCACTTCAAAACTATAACTGATAGAAAATATCTAAAACCAGATTGAAATTCATCTTAAAAAGTACTGATGCATTGTTGATATGTGAATGTATTGATTAGTGCAGCTTTAAGTAAAGGATCTGAATATCTCCTCCAGCTCAGCTACACTTTATTGTTCCATGTCTTAGAGGACAGCTCGTTATTTGTCTATTACGTGTCTCCATCATGAACCCATCCTACAGTGTGTTGATCTGCTCCCCTCCTGCGATCAGCACTTGGAGGTACAAGCTCCACTGAGCATGCGCAGAGCCTCCGGTCGGCTGGATTTGTTCGCAGACATCATCACAGGTTGAAGCGAGCAGAGATCCGGTTTGTTTCGTTTATTTCTGCCCTCTCTGATCTCCTCCGCTGCCGCTGCGGTGTACAAACACAAACAGCACGGAGGGAGCAGAAGCCATAAGATGAAGAAACGTTATGTGGACGCGAGCAGGCTACGGAAAATGAAGAAGCTGAAAATCACGGAGAAGCTGTCTGAAAGGTAGCGAGCCGCAGCTTTTGTTGCGGAGCTCGTCTTTGTGTGAATTTCAGCCGTCGTCATCCTGCTCAGCTGTCTGCCTCCCATCCCACCTCTTCATCATCCTGCTCAGCTGTCTGCCTCCCATCCCACCTCTTCATCCATGTCTCACATTTTAAACCAGGCAGTCTGGAGCTTTAATGCGCCTCAGTGCGGCTGAATGGTCCGGCTGAGGAGGAGGAGGAGGAGGAGGAAGAGGAGGAGGAGGAGGAGCGGAGAGTTACTTGCAGCCTCATTGTTTACAGAAAGACAGAATATGCAAGTTGACGTCGGCCTGCTTTCCCTTCAGTCTCCTGAATCCTGCTTTCCCTTCAGTCTCCTGAATCCTGCTTTCCCTTCAGTCTCCTGAATCCTCTGCACTAACTGAGTGTGCTGTTAACACTGCTGTTCCTGGGAAATACGAGTACCTGTATTTTCCTGTTTGGCAAAACGAAAGCAGCTCATTTGGCACCTTTTGGACGCGTCCAGACAAGAACAGATACCTACAGAAGAAAGAAACCACTTGTTTTAATTGTGCATCTTCATGTTGGCAAGACAAGCCTTGAAAGCGTTGTTATTTCCACGGGAGATATAATCACCGATGTGTGGTTGTTTTAGAAAAGGAAAAATGTCACACGTACAATTCCTGCTTTTTGTTTGCTCTTTCATGCTCTTTTTTTGTGCAGTAATTTGCACGCTTGACTGCTTTGATAGAAATACCTGTAGAAGATGCATTAAAATACCTCCTACAAGGCAGATTTGAACTTGTATAAAGAATTTAGATGCTGTGGGGAACCTTTTACCTCTCTCTTCCTACGATTAAAAATGAAATACTCCTTTCTTAAAAATGTGACTAAACAAGCATATTCTGCAGTTCTATTTCAATTATTTGTGGAATAAATTAAAATGATCTCTTCAGCAACACTATGAGGCAAATTTGAATCTAAATGAGGATTACAAGATGCTGTGATGTTACTCTTTTGTCCTCTTTAGGGTCAAATATGGTCCTTTATTGTTGCTGAATAATTGATATACAATAAAATAAAATTGAGTGTGATAAAAGACTCTCAGAAACATTATAAGGCTAAGTTGAGCTCAAAGGAGGAATTTAAGTGTTGTTAAGATCCCTCTGTCCCTCTTGTCGTTCCAGATGAAATATTTTCATTTGTATTATATTTTTAGTGGAATAACTTAGAATATTCTTAGAATACAAATCTGTGAGCTGAATTGAAATAAATTCTTTACTAGTAAAATGAAAAGGCCGATTTGAACTTGCAGTAGGATGCTGCGGTGCTCCCTCTCTCCTCCAGATGAAATATTGCCATGGTTACCAAACAAAGAAGGGGTGCTGTGATAGCAGCCTATGGATGAGCAGAACAAAGGAGGAAACCACAGCTCCTGTTTGTCTTGTGGTCGCCAATAATATGAACGGGAGAACAGTCATTGTTCTTTCGTGCCTCTGCTTTATAGGATCGACTGTTTTTAAGATGCAGCTGCTCAATTATAGGTTTAGCACTGCATTTGATGTACAATCCTCCGAGTGCCTCACGCCTCGACTGGGCACTTAGCTGCATCTGAAATGCTTGTATTTACCAGAATGCACACATTTCTTTCAAGTCCAAAGTCAATACGTCCATGTGACCATATTTGATGTATAATAGCAATGAAAGCTTTTTTTTTTTTTTTTTTTTTTTACTGTTTCATCTTTTTGCAGTGCGTACACCTTCCTGAAGTTCATGGTGATGTGGACGCTGGTGCTGCTGGCAGATTTCATTCTTGAATTCAGACTGGAGTACCTTTGGCCGTGCTGGCTCTTCTTTGGGAGTGTGTACACCACTTTCCACTGCCACGGGCTGGTGAGGACTCCTGCTGTGTGATTTCAGATTCAGTGCTGAGGCCCTGATGATAGTAATCCAGCCAGGGCTGCGTGGTAGACTGCTGACATTTAAACACACAGACAACATGGCTTTTGTTGCATTTTAGCCAAACGAATTTAATGCATTTTACTGAAATCTCTTTGTGTCTCTTTGTTTTCAGGTTATTTGTGTTGTTTTTGTTTGTGCTGCCTTCACCCTGGACATCTTTTGTTTAATTTTTGTTCCTTTGCACTGGCTGTTCTTTGTGGCCAGCACCTATGTATTATTCAATTATATATGGCACACAGGTGAGTATGTGGATTATTAATTTGTTCTGTATCTTTTAGCACATAATATGGCAAAATCTCATGATAATTAATCTTAGTTTGTAATGGATATACTGCTTTTTTAGTGAGCTACACAAACTTGGAATAAAGTGTGACAGTATTCTGTCTGATTGTTTTGTCTTCCTCCTCAGAGAAGGGCATCTGTATATCGACGGTGTCCCTGTGGATTCTGCTTGTGTACACAGAGGCTTCGCTTCGACTCAAAGACCTTAAAACCTCTCACGCCAACCTGTCTCATCTTTTTGCTGCACACTGGTATGTCGATACAAGCGTGACTTTAGCAGAATTTCATGTATTTGTTTTTATTGAGAATTATTTCAGCAAAATTGACTGCATATATTACCTTATTGTATTATTCCTAGACTTTGTGTACACCATTGAATAGATTTATGGATTCCTGTATTTACACCCACTGCCTTATGACTCAGTTAAGTGTGAAGGGCTGGCTGTAAAAATACACATACATTTATCTTTAGAGTAATAATTAATGTTAGTTTTCAGTGATAAACCGAGCTGTGTTTATATTTTAGTTCCAGGGAAGCTACATTAAATTCTAATTGCTTTGTTTTCCCTCTTCATACTTCTTTCAGTATTGGATATCCTGTAGTTTATCTGGGGTTTGATGCCACCTGCTACTTCACCAACATCTTTAAGCTGCGCATACAGAAGGCCGTGCAGAGTGAGAACGACTTCCACATGCACCTCCTTCAGCACTCGCTCCCTCCAGGCCTGCAGGTTTACTCCAAGACTGGCGCAGATGGCAGCAGCAGTAAGTCTCTGCACCTGCACCATCCATTCATTTACACTTCCACCATCCACCATCCTACAATCTGCAGGATTTTTCTATTCTTATTTGGTTTTTATCATTCTTGTTTCTGTGCTGATTTCTGAGATCATTGATTTCGAGTTTCTGGAGGTGATGCTTCAGTGTTTGGTTGATCCCCACCCATGGCAAACATGAGGTTGGTTGGAACAACCTTTTTTTAAAAAAAAAATTCAATAGCTTTTATGAACTGGGTGTTGGTAGAACTTATAGTTTGGTATCTCAAAACCATTCAAAAACAAGATATAAATGTATTTCTATTATTAGAATATTGCTCTTACTTGAATGCACACTGCCATCCTTAATGAGGATTCCTCCTCTGATATTGCTATATTACGTTGGCAAGACACTGAATCCAAAGTTGCTTCTGATGGCAGACAGGCATCGTACAAATATTTTCACAGGCTGAGGATTCCTTGTCGTGATGAGTAAACTGACCTTCATGTGTAAAATCAGTGGAGTGTCCGTTTAACACCAGAGAGAGTAAGTTTCAGGGAGGAGTGCAGGCGAGTCGGTCCTGTTTAGGTTACAGAGAAATCTGTGTCCAAATTCAGAATATATAAATGCAACAGACTGAAGTTTCTTTACTTTTGTTCAAAACAAAGAGTACAAACTGTAAATGTTTTTTTACCCTAACGTAGATGTTTCCATGCCCATCTTCAGAGTTGAGTGATGATATTGACCTTTTTTTTTGTCTTTCTGCCTGTTTTTGCAGCCTCAAAATGGAAGATTAAGCCTGAGTTAAGTCAATACCAATGTCAGAACGGCGCTGTGGTGGCACATGACGAGGCACACACTGTGGACTGCCTCCAGATCCGCAGTGAGGACAGAGCCACAGACAAGGGGTCACATGAGGGGAGGTCAACTGAATCGAACCGGCGGCCATCATCGTCATCATCGTCGTCGTCCAAACCCGGTGTGGGCGAGTCCAAAGATCTGCCTCACGGCGGGGCAGGAGGACCAGAATCATCTGCAGCCCCAGAAAATCTACCTCAAGAGGAGCACGGAGGCAAAGCCACACGGCCGGCCAAGAGCTCCTCACCAAAAGCCCGAAGAGGCAGCACAAACACTCCGTCACCACCTGCAGGGAGGACTGAGAAGAAGCAGAGATCGAGCTCAAAAACAATCAGCCCCAACAGGGATGCAGCAGACAAGAGTGCTGCAGCAGCTCAGAACTACCACGCCGAGCAGATAAGCAAGTCAGTCGCTGTTAATGTCAGCTCAGCCGGGCTCGAACCTGAAGCACGGGACGGTTACATTCAGCGCTAAATGTTTCTGTCTTTATCTTTCAGGCTGGAGCAGGAGATGAGGAGGCTGAAGGGCGAGCTGCAGACGAGCAGGCAGAGCGAACAGGAGCTGCGAAGTCACATCTGCAACCTGACCAACAGCGAGAGGAGCCTGAGACCAGAGGTGTCGCTGCTCAGACAGTCCAACATGCTGCTGCAGAGCAAGTGAGCGATCCACCAAACCGGCTGGGGAGAGCTCGTCTCCGGCTCCTTCAGTGGGATATTTCACACTCCACATCAGTCTATAAATAACAGCTGGGGATGAATGCATGCGAACAGCATTTTGGGTAGACAGCTACTGGACAGATTTTTTTAATCCTCTTTAAGAGCAGAACAACAAAGAATGCCACACAAAGACATGTTTTATATGTGATATATACATGTCACAACTCTGTCTTTGAAGCTTCGCACTGCCACTTGTAGATATATTCATATCGTTTTTTCTTTACGCGTGTCTTATACTCTGTTTTTACAACAGTGAAAATGCTCCTCCGCTCCCACATTTCATTGAAAAGGTGACTCCACAGTTTCATCTGCAAAAACAAATCAGCACTCTGAACACATTTAAAACTGAAGAAAGGCACATGGTTACTGAGATCATCCAGTCACAGAGGTGCTCTCACACATTTACCACATCAAAGCCACATCCAAAAGCCAGAGGCTTTAAATTGCTTTTGAGATGAGCACGTTATGCAGTTTTTATCAGCACCAGCAGCTTTGATAAGACTTGCTCCAGTTTTTAAAGCAAGGTGCTCTCCAGTGACTAAGCAACTACAGAGATGATGAGAAACACTTTTAACATTTCATGTCTGTTTTTGAAGTTCGGTGACGGCGCTAATCTCTAAAGAGTCTTATTTGCATGTGGCACTTATTTATTTATGGTCCTTTTTTTTTTTTGACATTATCTAAACTGAGTTTAATGTCCTTCCCATCAGGATTCTGTGTTTGACTAAAACCAAGCAGAGGGACAAGCAGACCAGTGCGATGCTGGAAAAGAAGACCAGAGTAGAGGCAGAGGCCAGACTCTCTGCTGAGAAACAGTTGGCTGAGCTTCAGGCTCAGAAACTGGAGGAGGCAGCGAGCACAGCCAGGACTCTAACAAGCAGGTAAATCACAACTGCCAGAACTTTAAGTTTCCTGAAGGTGTTTGCTGCCTTAAAACTAAACCTGTGTATTCATTTGAATCCAGAGTAGAATTAAATGCTGCTGTGAGTGTTTTAGTCGAACATTTGAAGAAATAGGTTGAATTTGGCTTATTCGTTTCCTTGCTGAGAGTTAGATGAGATCCATACTGGACCAATTACAATTATTACATAATCGCCTGATTGCGATTATGTGAACCAATTGCAAACATTTTGCATAATCGTTGCACTCATTTCCATTTATCTGTATAAAAACAGCTGAATGGAACTATCGGAAATGTCATATTTCTGTCACTATTTCCACGTCGTTTTCCAACATTTGAGGTTCGACTGTCACTCTTTTGATGACATCATCTCATTTTGCCCTCCTTTTGCTGTAGTTTAATGACACGAGAGGAGAATTAGCACCACCAGGTGTTTATCTCCTTGTATTTTTGACCAACTGTATTTCAATGAGCATCTATTGACTTGAACATCAATGATGCAGTTGCAAAGCCAAACACTGCAGCACTGCTGTGGTAAGATTTTGGTTTTACATTCAATTAAAAAGGAGAACCCGACAACTTGGAGGAGGTTCCTGCTCACTCTGTATTTCATTCCTTTTAGGTGTTTCTTAGAAGTCACTGTACCTACTCCAGAAATAATCCAGCACAAACACCCCCCCCCCCTCTCAAAACCACAAACTGTAGTGTTTTTTGTACAAATTAAAAACATGAAATATACCTTGTTGAAATGTGAGCCTTATAGGTCCTGTTGGGGGATTTTCTTACCTTTGGACAGAGCTAGGCTAACTGTTTCCTCCAGTGTGCTGAAGCAAAGCGTCTTTTTCTTGCTACACATTGACCACACAGATACGACCGCGTTGTTGATCATCTCGTCTAATTCTCTGCAACAAAGAAAATAAGCAACATATCAAACTATTGCTTTAATGCACACTTCACATTTTTGCCGACTGTTAACAATATTTACTTTCTTTTTTATAACTGCTGTCATTGTGTGTATTTAATTTTTTTTAAAGTATATTAGTGTGAACAAAATGCAAATGAAATGTCATGTTTCTTTTTGTGTAAACTGGTCTTCATCTCCAAATGAAACCACTTATTTTCTCCGTCTCCTACACCAGGCAGGAACACTGTGAAACCCAAATGTTAAGGAAAAGAGTTAAAGATCTAGAGACAGAGTACAAACAACTACAGCTGGAGTGTCAAGTGAAAGAGAGTCGTGTGGTAGATCTAGAGAGTGATGTTGAGGTATCTTTTTACTCTATTTGGGAATGAACTTGTGAGTTTCAGTGTCTGTGAGTCTCGAGTGGGTCCAGTATTTGGTTGTTTGAAGTAATTTTGAGTTGTTGTTTCTGATTATTTTATGTGTGTAATTATTTTTCTTGTCAGAACACTGAATGGTTTTCATTGGGAACATTTAGTATTTTTTGTAATCTTGTTTTATTTTGGCCTGCAGTCAACATGTTGCACTTTGTCATCACATCAGTATGCAGTATTATTGTATGGTTGTTTGTGTCTGGCATCAGGTGTGTACGTTGTTGATCTGTGTGGTATTTGATCTCATGTTAGTGACATACTCTCCATGACGCATGCTGAAACAGAAGCCAGGTCTTTCATGAAAGCATTGCACTACTTTCTGTCGGTCGTTGGGTGCAGGCCACCAATCACAAACAAAAGCGAGAAAACGATCAAAGTTAATGTCAACACAGAAAGAATCATCTTTCAGAATATTTAACTTTTAATGTGCAGCTTTCATGTTTTTTGAATGGCTGTCCAACTCATCATCAGTGTGTGATTCTCCGTGGTGCATTCGTTTCCTAAGTGAATCACTCAAAACTTTGTGTCAAAAGAAACCAAAGCACTGACTGAAATTTTAAAACGGATACTTGGGAAACCAAAGCACCGACTCCCTCAGGTGGTCACCACAGGAGGTGGGACTGGCCTTTTGATGCTTTGCACTTGTTCTCACTGCTGATGTGTTTTGTTTTTGGGGCTCAGGCTTTGGGAAAGTACCGCTGTGTGGAGAAAGAGACGGACATGCTGCTGTCCACTCTGTCAGCCATGCAGGAGAAGGCTCAACATCTGGAGTACAACCTGAGCGCAGAGACTCGCATCAAACTGGACCTGTTCTCCGCACTGGGAGACGCCCGCAGACAGCTGGAAATCGCTCAAGGTCCACACTCGTCTGAAATGATTTCATTTACTGTTTTGTCTGTATGTATCCTTTAAGTGCCTGCAGTGTGTGACTATTGGAGTTATCTGCTTCTGCTTACTTCATGTCATTAGTCGTGTTTGTGTGGAAAACAGGATCTCTAAAAAAAACTGGCATCAGATCATAAATCTCTGTTGAGGAAAAGTAGACCACGAACAAGGGAACAAGTGATGAGGTTTTTCTGAAGGAATTTGGACCCAACAGCACCACTGTGTGGTCATCCAGCAGCTTATATTTTTCCTCCACTCCTTAACAAAGGCATTGCTCGAAGACATGTTTTTGGACCAGTCATGCAAGTTTATTTTAGACTTCACCCAGCATTGTGCATGATGTAACTGGAGGACATCTGCATGTGTTTTTTTAATGTCCCGTTTTTCTGCTCCTGGTTGATAGAGACTCTTAAAGTGTGGCCTGTTTCACACAAACTGCCATTAATGCAGTTACATCCAAATGGAGATGATGTGTGTGTGTGTGTGTGTATATATATATATATATATATATATATATATATATATATATCAACTCTGATACATCAAATCTTTGATAGAAAAACTCATATTATTCCCAGACAGGTTTCAAGTATTTTACAAAAATCCAGTTAGCATCGTGTCTGTGTTTTGCTGAAAATGATGTTTTGATAAATATGAGATCTAGAACACGATGCCGCCTTGATAAATTTGTTGTAGTGCAGAAGTTGATCAATCTTAGCGATTGTGTCTTCATCCAGTATCCTCATCCTCACATCCACCTTTGTGTGTGTCTGACAGATAAAGTGATGAAGCAGAACAGGGAGATAAGTGAGATGAAGCAGAAGATCGCGGAGGTGATGGCGGTCAGCCCCGGCGTGTCCTACATGGCTCCTCGGCCACAGGTGCCTCAGTATCTCACCAAGCTAATCAACTCCGAGCGCTACATGCTGAATCCACGGGCGCTGATGTACCAGTGTCTGAAGAAGTAAAGGATGACGCTGATCTTTGACGCATCGTCAGACCTCCTCGTCAGACCTGGCGGTGTTTATTCCAGAGCTAAACACGGTGAAGTCATCTACTTCCAGCCACAAGTGGAACCAGAACGATCCTCCACAAGTCGAATGCCTTTCGCTGCACTGTTGGTGCTAACTTGATATTATTCTGTATATTTCCTGTTCCCTTCCACATCAAGGGTCAAAGACTTTCACTCCAAAATGAGGTATCTAATATGCAGAGCTGCTCAAGGCACACATTTTCATGTAAATGCATACCTGTCATCATTGGATGCAAAGTCAAGGAGTCAACATCATTGCTAATTCAGACCCTGTAGATTTATATCCGAGTGAAGATCTGGTGCTGGACGTGGACGTTTCCACTCGAGTGACAGCAAAGGAATTAAATACAGAGCGAGCGGGAAGCACATGACAAGAAAAAGCTGGGCCCTGTGGGGAAAAAGAAACGTCAGATCAGCAAACATGTTCAGATTTTCACTAAAAGATACATACAGCTGCCATCTGGTGCCGCCAACAAGTTCCTGCTGCAGCTGCGAGATATGTGACGACCGCTCTTGTACAGTGTAATTCCAGCCATGGAAGTCAAACCAACCGTTCAGTTTGAAGTGTTGCACGTCGGGAATCTAATCACCTCGGTTTAAATTATCACAGAATTATCTTGATCTGACTAAACAATTCAAAATAACACAGTTGTTAATTCCTTTGTGTCAAATTATTTTCCATGTTTATTTAAGCCTTTTTCACAACAGACATTTCGATTTGTCGACGTAGGAAAAGCACAAGTGTTATTGCTCTCGTTTTAACAATAGCTGCCTTCTTTTCAAGTGTCCCGGAGATCTGTGATCATGAGACAGCACACTCAATACCAACCATGTAACCAGAGTAGCTCAAAGGTAATAAGCCTTCATTCAGTTTTTTGTTGACACTTGTGCTTTTCTTCTGTGAAAAAAGGGTAAATTAGAAAATACATGTTGGAAAGTCATTTCGATTTTGAGCTGCGCCACATTTTTGCAAAACATGTTTAGACTTTAAAAAATTGTGAACTGTGTCTCAATATGATTATAGAGAGATGAAAAATGATTTTATTGAACTATCTCCAAGCCCTAGTTAGTTGTGTTAATGGATTTTGATTGAATTTTAATACATCTTTATTGGATAAATTACAAATATGAGGTCCAAACAATATTCTATATGCATTTCTCTCAAAGAATAAATGTACCTATTAAACATATTCTACAATTTTAAGGTACGTGTGCAACAAGATGTTCTTGTGTGTGCCTGTAAATAGAGAAATAAGACTATTTGAGTTGTGCTGAAATTCAGACGAAAGTCGTGTGTTCATCAAATTAACATTTTAAAGATCTAGAATTCAGTGTTTTGAAATGAGACCCTTCAGAGTTGGAATATTTCTATGTAACAGGCGTCGTCTCTGTAGGAAGCTTCCTGGCTGCAGTCAGGGAGACTCTTGAGAACAATTAAGTGATGTTTTATTGTCTTGAGTGCCCTGATGAAGCTGTTGTTAGAGGATCTCAGCCGGAGCTCCGTTCCAGCTGACGGCTAACAGCCGCATCTTAACGTTGGGCAGCTCGTTGTGGCAAACTTCTGGAGACCGTGGAGAAAAGTGAACCGACTGGTCGCTGCCAGAATTTGAACCGTGAGTTCGAGTGGAGTTGTGAATAACAAGGAATGGTGTTGACCAAACATGGCTCATGAATTTAATTACCGTGCCTATATACATTACTTTCAAACTGGGAAGTAAAAACACAATTTTAAAGTGAAAGAGTAATGTGTTTGACTTGAAGTGCTATGTACTGGTTTTGTAGTTTCTGTTTCATTTTTTTTACTCACACTGTACAGAATTGAAAATACCCACGCAGCTGAAAAACACTCATGAACTGGATGTCGCCATTTTGGTAGCTTTTTATTTAGAGTGTGTTTCTAGGGTGTTTTGTATCAAAAATATTTTTTAGTCTTGCTGTACTTCTATTATACTGCTGTAATTTTGTACGGCAACGTGTTTGTCAGCATGAAATGTGTTTTATTCAACTGTTATTTCAGCACACATTGTGACTTTATGTACATGAATATACTTGTACAAGGGCTACTGTTTCTTAACATTTTGAACAAATAATTGTTAATTCAAACCGTGATGCTCTGAGGTCAGAGATCACACTCCTGATACACCAGGATGGGGTTTTGTATAAATAATTTAAACTATTGAATTTTGTCTCAATTTGTGTGTCTGTGTGTAAATTATTTCACTTAAGAGATATTTACAATTTTATTTTCTGATGTTTAAGCTAAAACTACAAAAAAAAAAAAAGGGATTTTTTTTTTTTTTTTTTTTTTTTTTTAAGTTTCAGCTTTTGTACTTTTTGGCTCATATTCCCAGAACAGTTTGACAAAAGAGATGTTCCCTGCTCATCATTTAAAAACATTTCAACTGAAACTGTACAAAAGGAAACATTTCCAATAGTGGAAGCTACTTTTCCTCCTTTCCTGATTTGTACAATCATACTGAGCCAGAAACCCAGTTACTTTGCACCTGAGGGTTTTTTCTTTTATAGACATTTATACTAGTTATTTTAGAAAATTATGAAATGAACGTTTGACATGAGTTTTGACCATTTAAGATGGTAAAAATTTCAATAACTAGAAACTGAATCTCACATATAGAACAGTATAATTTATGCACACGTGATAACCTACTCCGTAGCATTGCTCTGTTCATGCAGTACATCCAAATACAGCTGACTGTATATAACTAAAGATAAGTGGGCCAAGGATAGAACCGTGCGGAACTCCTTTTTTTTCTCGAAAGGCTTTCACACAGAAAAGAGCACTTTCATCTCATGTTATTAACGCTAATTCGACCGCCTGCTAAAATACAGACAGTACAGACAGTAGCTGTGGTACTATGACCGTGTCTGTACAGGTGTGTGCTTCAGTTTCTGATTGAGCTCACAACTCATCAGGAACTTCATTTTTCTGTGACGTTTCCCTCCTTCTCTCTCTTAATGCCTGTACATTTTTTCTTCATTTAGCCTCGGCCCTATTTTGCGCCACCTGGTAAGATAAGCGTCAGATCACAGACGCTCTATTCTATCCAAATTTGGATTCAGAAGCAAGTGAGCTGCCTCCAAATTTATCTGAACACAGGTCAAGAAAGATTATCTTTAGGGCCCGAGCACCGAGTTGTGCGAAGGCCCTATTGTTTTTCAAGGAATTATTATTCTTTTTATCCTGAAAGATTCATTTCATTTTTGGGGGCTTTTACAGACACGAAAAGTCCTGAAACTTGGCACACACGTCAGTTGTGGTGAAAATGTACGTATTTTAGAGGTTTCGCTTGTGGGTGTGGCCAAATGGCTCGCTAGCACCCCCCTACACTGCAGCCCCCGTGGCTACTTTCACCGACATGCACAAAATTCGGTGGACTGACTTGAAATTTGGTCCGTTTAATCTCAAGACCTTTGGGATGAAAAGTTACTCAAAGGTTCTATGCTTTTGGAAAGGTGTGCCCGTGGTGTGGCGGCCATTTTGAGCATCTCACCATGAAACGACAAGTTGCTGTAATTTTGATATACATTGTCCGATCTTGCTCAAACTTCACGTTTGATAAAAGTCCTGCCCTAAAGACCTCTGCGTGGATATATTCAGTCATACACATAGCGCCGCCTGCTGGCAACAGGAAAGTAAATTTTTCATACTTTCACATGCTCCTTTGAGCTGGTTGATCACATTAACATCAAATAGGGTCAGAATATTCACCGTGACACAGGAAGTTGCTGTTTAAGATCAAGGGATGCTCCAAACCTCACAAAACTTTGCACATGCATCAGGCATGGTAAACTCCACGGCTGCATCCACACCCGACCCGCTGGCTCCCCAACGGGCGCAGGTGCGAGGGCCCGCATACCACTGCTTGCAGTTCAAATTTTCATTACATTTGATCAGGAAAATGTATCTGCTTGAAAAGTAGTGAAGATATCGTGATAAACAAGATGTAACAAAATAAGAACATGACGGACTGATAGTGTCATTTTTTATTTTCAGGAAGTGAAAAAAAAAAAAAAAAAAGGGTAAATGCATTGCAGAAACAGCACAGTGTCCAGCATACAGTGTACAAGATGGTTACAAGCATGCCAGGCAGTCCCACACCTGTATCTCATACTCACAGTATCTACAGACCCTGTCAGAAGGTAGTCACAGCAGAGAAGACGAGACTGAATCACTGACTAAATTTCCAATTACGCCATTTCCAAATCACCTAAGTTCGTCCTGTTGGTGTGCACAAGCCAGAGGCCACAGGACATTTCCAACAAGATACCGAAGTATACAGTTGTGCAAACTAGCAGAGATCCCCGAACAGTTAACAGATAAAAGTGGTCTGAGCCAATAACAGAATATCTAGGAGGCAGAGGAGCGCTGGTGTCACAGAATACATCCTCCATGAAGGAAACAAATGCATCAGAGCCACAAAATCTAAACATTGACAGGCCTAAGCTGACAAAACTTTATCTGCATGATAACTTACTTAAATTTTTAAAAATAATAACTGAACCAACATCAGAAACAAGCTCACTGCATGCATCAGTTTTCCATGTATTCACCAACCCTGCTCACAATCATCCTCAACAAACTAGAATGCCAAAACAACTCTACATGGATCTAACCAACCTCGTGTGTGTAAAATGCCACCTAAAGACAACTCTCCATTGAACTAACCCTGATTCATGAATGCTGCGATGTTCTACTTTTGGTTGTGGAACCACAGTTCAGTGACGACACGCCTTTTCTCACAGAAAATAACAGTATTGTTTGAAGAGAGAGCGAGTAAAAGCATACATTCAAACGACGACTGCTTTAGTGCTGCAAGTGAAGTACATTACACACTCAGGAAATGATACACAAATAAATAGTTTGATCTTTTTTTGAATATTTTATCTGTAGCTCTTCAGACTGTGTTGCGGCTGCATATTTCATGACGATGTTGTACAATGACAGAATTTTTGAAGTGAAATTGACACTGATTTCATTTGATTACCACCTCGATGCAATTTGGAGTCTCTGAGAACTGATACAAGGTAAGAAGATACTTCACTCGCTGCTCAAGAGAAAGTTTAAAGGACCGGAGACTTAAACCTTACAACACCATAACACACACACTTCAGTATGCCGGGACAAAAAGTTTTTTCATACACAACTATTTAACAGTTTGAAGTAAAAATGTTTAAAGTACAATTTTAACACTGACTGAATGGAAAATACTGCCGTTATCCATTTTATTTTACCTCTACCACTCCTTCACTACTGAAAGAAATACGCCAAAAAGTGAAAAACATTTGTATTTTCCATTAAGTTGCAACTAGGATTTCCTCTTTTAAAAGAGAAGCAGATGGCTGTATTGGGTGGGAGAAAAACAAAAGGAGATAGAAAGCAACAACCACTTAGTGGCAGCTTTTCCCACCAAAAGATACAAAGACAGGCTGCAGGATCTGCAATCAGACCAAGGCTTCCTCCTCTGTCCTCGCAAAGCTTTCCTGCAACTCGGAGGTGGCGCAAAAGCTAGTCCTGTCGTACAGGACGAGGAGGGCTGACAGAAGGCCTGGCGAGTCCACCGCTACGAGGAAACGGTCACCGGATTGAGAGAACCGTTCCGGCTGTAGAACTTTGAGAAGGCCTCTTCAAGAACGGATGCAAGTCGTGGCTGATCGCCCTGAAATTCAGAGACAACAAGGTGAGACAAGGTCTCCTGCTGTCAGTACTACCGATAGCACGAGGGAGCAGCGAGGTCCTGATGGTGAACGCCACTTACCTCGCTGATGAAGCCCAGCTGGACGAGCTCCACAGACAGCTCCTGCACGTTCTCATCTGAACAAAGATACAACATGGTGACGAGGTGGTAAAGACACATCATCTGTCCGTCTGTTTCACAACTGACTCGTATACGGTTGCCATTTTAAAAGATCAAACAGCTCATCAATTAATCAAGGAAATAATCCACAAGTTAATCGAGAATGAAAACAATCATCAGCTGCAGCCCCACAATCCACAAGCAAAAGGTATCACATGATGCAGATTTCTAAAAAGCGGTAACAGCGTGTGATCGTCGTAGCAACGCACCAAAAATAGCAGCCGAAGGGAGAAAACGCTTCGAGGTAGAAAATTATTCCAGCATGTTTTAGATCTTCAGCCTGCACACAATACTTTTCCCAAGATACAATAGATGTAATGGAAACTCTGCAGCGCTCCTATAACACTGCTCTCGCTCGACAAAGCAGTTCAACTACTGATAAGTTTGCAACATGCACAAGTGACTTTTAAAACTGAGGGTGAGGGCATGGTGCAAAATTATTTAAAAATGAAGACACTTACTTGGTAACAAATCACAGCTCAAGTGCCTGTTCAATTTATCCTCAAGTTTCAAAAGCAGAGTCAGCTGAAAGCAGAACAAAATGAGTCCATTCAGAGGTCCTAACAAAACACTTACATGTACAAAACAAAACACTTAGATGTAAAATCATGACTTCATCAGTCATCAGGCAGAACGGAGACTCACGTGATGCTTCGTGCCTTCATCAACAGGCTCAATGTTACACTGCATCTGCAGGACCTGGAGCACCAAAAGCAAAACGGCTTAATGCACCACAGATTTGGAAACAATGAAATGATACGTTTAGTAAATCCTGAAACAGACAACTTGATTCCAGCACAATTTTGTTTTTTTACACTACAAGAAAAATATAACTTCAGTCATTTGAGTTTATGTTTTTTTCTTTTACCAGAATGGTTCAACTCTAAGCTTTCATAAAATGATGGCCCAATGCTGTATTTTCCTTCTCCCTTTAATTACATATTGATATATTCTTTTCTTCCAGAATGCAGAAATTTTAAGAGATGCGAGTATAGCTCTAAATATCTGATCTAGCCCAGGGTTTGTATAAGTTTTAAACAAAATAAATCAATTGCACAATCACAAAGAGGTGTCGCAACAAGACGTGTTAAGTTACTGTAAGAACAAAGAACGTGATATCAGACTGAGGTCTATTTTCGGTTCTTACCTTCCTGGTCTCGAGCTCTGCAGGTTCAGGAGTCGGGGACTTAACTGAGGGGGGAACTATGGGTGACTTCACCGTCTCCTGCTGAGGTTGCTGAGGACAGGGCATCCCAAATGCAGTCAAAGGATAGATCCCATTCCTGATCAGTCAGAGACAAAAAGCAGAACAATTTTAGCTTGGAATACTCTGCAGGGCTCATTTTGTTAAAGTGCGGCAACAGAAATGTTTTTCACGCAACCAAAACCGATTTTTCAGATCACATGTTTATAAATTTATGTTTATATTTACAGAATTGATACGACCACAAGTTCACCTTTTTGACCTCAATCAGTCGTTTTGGTACAGTGGGAGCAACTCACTAACTAAATGATCTAATTTGACCAACTGATCTAGACATTCAAGCCATAAACTTTAAATCAACAGGAAGTTTCTTTCTCAGCCACAGAAAAACTGTTTCTTACCTTACATCTTCCAGGAACTTGTCCAGTTCAAGTGCAGGAAACTGTGAGAGCCTGATGCAAAACAAAGACTGTCAGACTACTCCAGAAAGTGTCGAGTAACCTCTGAGGTAAAGATTAAATCTAAACTATATTAAAACAATCAAAGGTTCAGACACGATCTGCTCTTGTATCTCAGTGGTTTATGACAACATGAAGTCAGAAGATCATAAAACATCTACTCCTCTTAATAATTTAAAACTTTGTAATTTAACACTGCTGCTTACTTCATCTGAACTCCGTCTTTGACCTCGACAATCACCAAGTTGAGATCCATGTTCTTTGTCATCTCTTCTAAAGCATTTTCTGGAATCATGTCTGCAGGGAAACAGAAGACTACGGTCAGATAATCAGACAACATTCAATAATGATGTTATTTCCCAAAGCTAAATACGTGACGGTATATTTCTGTGCATAATGGGTTTGAGGTTTTGCACATACAGTTTTCAGAGGTGTTAGTAGCTGTAAATGGCTGAGAAACTGCTTTTATGACAAAGACTTTTTACAACAAGGGAGTAACTGAATCTTTAACTTGAAGACAGTAACAGCCAGCATTTATACCGATACCGACATTGAGTGTGTGTGTGTGTGTGTGTGTGTGTGTGTGTGTGTGTGTGTGTTTTTGGACTCACGCTGGTGGCCGACGATGCAGTGCGCAGCCAGCAGCTTGAGTAAGGGCACCTCAAACAAGGCCTGGTGAAACAACAGCTCTTTGGCTGTGGGTCGCTTACTGGGGTCGACCTCCAGACACTTCTGGATAAATTCCTGAGAAGTCATGAAACAAAAACAAAAAAAACCTTTAGGTTGTGAATTTCTCTCCCAAACAGCGACACGGGTTTTAAACCTCTCCCTCGCTCACCCGTTGCAGTGTGTCCTCCAGGGACTGAATGGCACTGTTTATGGCTTCTTGGGACACATAAGACGAATCTCCATTACTTTGGATTTCCAACACAGCCATCTGAGGAAGATTCATAAACACAAACACAGGACGGGAGTCAACAGCAGCTATAATAATGTTATAAAAGACACCTGCGAGACAGCAGCCATCACTGCAGACCTGATGGTGTTGATAACAGGTGACAATAAATACAAGTATTTGTTCTTGCTATGCTGCCATGCTGATTTCTATAACTTCCTAAAAAAAAACCACTGACGTTTTTAGTAAATAACAGCACTGTCTAAAACTGGGATAAGAGCCACCTTTGTTCAGAATGAAGTGACACACCAGCAGATATTACATAACAAGCATTCACTGACTCTGGCATTCAGGCAAACTCCGCTCTCTCATTTTGTTGTTGTGATGACCACAAACGACAGAACAAGGTCTCCTCTCACCTCTAAGGCGCACATTCCAAAGGAATAGATATCCACGGCTGTGGTAACATTGGCAACAGCTGAAAGCAGATGGGAGCTAATCAATATCATGGAAACACAACCGCACATATCGGTTGGTATCAGAGACGCATGATCTTACCTCCATATTCTGGAGCGAAAAAGTGAAGACTCTTCTGCTCCTCCCGACAGGTTTTCACGTGGTTATTAATAGTGTCGGGAGCAACTGAAATAAAAAGGGAAATACTCAATAACAATAGAAACAGTGATGACATCTGCAGTATAGAAGCCAAAACTTTGGCCAAAGAGTGACTTAGCTTCACACTTTAATTATCTTTAAATCTTTGAGACCCACCTGAACCGATCTTGATGAGGCCATTGTGCTGAATAAAGATGGTGTCACAGGTCAGGTTGCCATGAATGATGGGAGGCTCACAGGAGTGCAGGTAGCTGGAGGCAAGCAGAAGAGCATTAAGGACGAGGACCAAACAATGTCCTCTGTGACACAGCTGAGTTCCTGCAGTTGTAGTGAGCGCATCTTGGGATTTGGGCTGTGAATCATATCCAACATATTTCATTCTGTGACACGGAGCAGCCTGCAGAAATGAGACTAACCTGAGAGCAGAGAGAATCTGTATGCACCAGCGCTTCCAGGCCTGTCAGACAAGGAAAAAAAAGTTAGCAGGAATAAAATAAAAATAAAATAAATAAATAAAAAACAGGAAAACCAGGATTTTTATTAAGTCTTATCTTGACATTATTTCCAAGTAGCTGCATTTCAAAATCTGTCATTGAGTCTTTCACACCTTTTCATTCATGGTCTTGTGATTTTTCTTTGTCTTTTTCAAAAACTGTTTGAGGCTTCCTGAGGACATGTATTCAGTGATGAAAATGACCTGCAGACAAAAACAACAACAACATCATAGACATGAAGGCTGTTATACTTGTGTTTATGTGATGTGAAGAAAAGGTGGGTTTTGAGATGATCTCTTACCCTCGCTCTGTTCTCTTTCACATCTGCCCAGTACTTGTGGAACTTCACAATGTTCAGGTGCTCCAGCTGGATCAAATTGTCAAACACGGCTTTGACTTTTTCCTTTGAGAAACACACAACAAAAGACATTTTTCATCAATTCACAATGCCACATATTTTCAACTGAAGCCACATCATCAGATTTCAGACATGATTTGCAGGTTTATTCCAAAACAGTAAACACTCAGATCCTTAGTTATGTCCTTAAGTTCCGCTGGATTGGCCAGCAGGCCGGTTTACTGGTTGGACAGACATTCTTGCAAGCGCAAGATTAAAATGCGAACTCGAGCCGTACACGAGTGCTCATTAAAGACCGTTCTGGGTTTTGCTCGACAAACCATACCGACCTGAGTATATACAGAAAATACACACCATTCATTGGACTGCAAACTCAGTGATATCATATCAAAAGGTTCCCCCTGCCAACTGCTTTGAAATAACTGCTTTTATTCCAAAAAGTAAGCAACAGGATGAATCGTCTGACTGACGCCGTTTGTGGAGGCAACAAAATGATAAAAACACTTTAAAGAGACACTTGAAGCCAAAATCACCAAAATCCCTCGAATGCCAAAAAACAATCGCAAGCAAGAACGTTAAATACCACCTAATCTGTCCCCCCCCCCCCCCCCCAATACCACCTAATCTGTCCCCCCCCCCCAATACCACCTAATCTGTCCCCCCCACCTGTCTAAGGAGCTTAAAGTCAAAGGGGAACATGAAACCCGGCAAGCTTCCACATTGTTAACGAGGTCACGGTAAAGAAAGCGAGACAACGCATTAATATAAAAAGATCCGTCAAGCCTTTGTTTGGACATTTAATTACTTCCAAGTATGAATGATGTCATCCTGAAGACTTCGTCCTCACGATGATCTTTATCGTACACGTGTTAGCGTACAGATGTTTCCGATGTATTTTACTGCACCCACCTCTTGTAGTTTGAAATTCTTCCTCTCGGAGAACATGACCTCGTTCCACACCACCTCAACTCCTTCCTCCGTGTCCATGGCCAAGTAAGCATTATCGATCCCGGGAACATTTCGCTGATTCACCTTTAAAAGGGGGAAATAATAACCGTGACGATGATGTTGACATCACAAAGAATTTGAACGCTGATAGAAATAAACATGTTTAACATTATAATAACAAAACTCACAATCAAGTCACATTGATGCATATTTGTTCTGGTTGTAAACGGCATATTTAATATTCGGATTGACAGAAAAGAGTCCGTCTAACGTCGGAGCTCCAATTTGATGGAAATAACGACCAGTGTTTTCTCTGGAAGACGCGAGCGCAGCTATTTGAGCTGATTCGTATTTGATGGAGCAGTTTTGACTTAAACGTAGTCATTTGTACCAGACGCTATTAAAATACCAGAAACATTCACGATCATAAAAGTAAAGCACATCAGGAGAATTTGTGTCCTCGGTCCAAAAGACGAAAAGCATCACGCAGTAAATAAACAGCTGACCTCTCAGACATGTCCCCTACCTCTTCTCTGCGCTTCTGCCAGCGTCCACAGGGGCTTTCCTCCAAAATCTCCGACTCATCCTCACTCTCCTCTTCCTCATCCTCTGTGGCGGCGGCAGCAGGAGGCTGGGTCACCATGGATACCGGGGGAGACACAGAGGACACTCCTTGACCTGCGGGAGCAGCTGACACGGACTCCGGCTTCCCCTCCTGGACCGGGTCAGAGGTCGGCTTACCCTCTCCTTCGGACATCTTCTACCTCAGGACCAGCAGCCTGCTGGATCACACACACACACACACACAGAGACACACACACAGAGACACACACACACACACACACACAGAGACACACACACACACACACACACACACACACACACACAGAGACACACACACACAGAGACACACACACAGAGACACACACACAGAGACACACACAGAGACACACACACAGAGACACACACACACACACAGACACACACACACAGAGACACACACACAGAGACACACACACACACACAGACACACACAGAGACACACACACACACACAGACACACACACACACACACAGAGACACACACACACACACACACAGAGACACACACACACACACACACAGAGACACACACACACACACACACAGAGACACACACACACAGACACACACACACACAGACACACACACACACACACAGACACACACACACACACACACACAGAGAGAGACACACACACACACACAGAGAGAGACACACACACACACACAGAGAGAGAGACACACACAGACACACACACACACACACACACACACACACACACACACACACACACAGTATAAACAAACAGTCCATAACGGTGAAGGACGTGAACGAAAAACAGGCTAACATGCTAACATGCTAACAGGCCACAATAAAACATCGTTTGTTTAACATACCGGAAACGTGGCGATACCAGCTGCACTTTAACGGACTCCCACTGCGGTCCCCGGTCTCCGGTCTCCGGTCCCCCCGGTCTCCGGTCTCTCCGGTCCCCGGTCTCTCCGGTCCCCGGTCTCCGGTCCCCCCGGTCTCCGGTTCAGCTCCGTTTGTTGTAAATCTTCCGGTTGTCTCGGCGGAGTAGCTGCTAGCTCCGCGGCGCTGCTAGCTCCTTGGTTGCGGTGCGTCGTGACTTCAAAGCGGCGGAACCGGTGAAACCCAACCGGTGAAACCCAACCGGAACACAGCCGGTTCTTTATTCACCTTCCCGGTAAATAGCGGAGATGTTTGTTCTTCACCCTCCGGCGGCCTCGCCGCTCGCTCGCGGTCCTTTCAGCAGCCCGCCGCCGCTCGCTGCTCCTCCGGTGAACTCCACAGATTATTAATATAGATTTATATTATTATTATTATAATGATGATAAACGACCGTCTGAAGCGACATGGAGAACAACGGGAGGTTCGCGGGTCGGTAACTTCACCTCCTCCAACGCGGCCCGGTCGACATGTCGGATGTGATGGCGACGACTTCCAGATGCGCGTTGAACGACGAGCTCGGTGACGTCAGAGCCGAGGCCGGTTGCCAGACGTGGTTTGTCTCATCCCCCTTCTGCGGTGTCCCGGGACCAGATTATATCGGTGTGATAATCGAGGCACATTGAACACAGCTGCTGGATGTTAAAGGTGTTTATTGTTGTTTTGGTAACTTGTTGTCTGAACAATCACTGCATCTGCTTTTAGAAATTACTTTTATTTACACCTTTAACAGGAACTCGCACCTTAAGTTCAGAGGAGGTGCACAAACACACCTTATTTTGAGTTTATATTTTATATAGAAGGAGAAATCAGACTGCTCCTGTTTAGGGGGAGTTTAATGTGTGAGGAGGAACTCAAAGTTTCTGGCTTGATGAACATCAACACTTTAATTAAACACGTTTTTTGTACTTCAGCATCTGCAATTTCTCCTTCACATTAGCAGAAGGTGCATGAGTCAGAGTAGGGTGGAGTCAGAGTAGGGTGGAGTCAGAGTAGGGTGGAGTCAGTAGGGTGGTGTCAGAGGTGGAGTCAGAGTAGGGTGGAGTCAGAGTAGGGTGGAGTCAGTAGGGTGGTGTCAGAGGTGGAGTCAGAGTAGGGTGGAGTCAGAGTAGGGTGGAGTCAGAGTGGGGCGGTGTCAGAGTGGGGTGGAGTCAGAGTAGGGTGGAGTCAGAGTAGGGTGGAGTCAGAGGTGGAGTCAGAGTAGGGTGGAGTCAGAGTGGGGTGGAGTCAGAGTAGGGTGGAGTCAGAGTAGGGTGCAGTCAGTAGGGTAGTGTCAGAGTAGGGTGGAGTCAGAGTAGGGTGGAGTCAGAGTAGGGTGGAGTCAGTAGGGTGGAGTCAGAGTAGGGTGGAGTCAGAGTAGGGTGGAGTCAGAGTGGGGTGGTGTCAGAGTAGGGTGGAGTCGGTAGGGTGGTGTCAGAGTAGGGTGGGGGTCAGAGTAGGGTGGTGTCAGAGTAGGGTGGAGTCAGAGTGGGGTGGAGTCAGAGTAGGGTGGAGTCAGTAGGGTGGTATCAGAGGTGGAGTCAGAGTAGGGTGGTGTCAGAGTAGGGTGGAGTCAGAGTGGGGTGGAGTCAGAGTAGGGTGGAGTCAGAGTAGGGTGGAGTCAGAGGTGGAGTCAGAGTGGGGTGGAGTCAGAGTGGGGTGGAGTCAGAGTAGGGTGGAGTCAGAGTGGGGTGGAGTCAGAGTAGGGTGGAGTCAGTAGGGTGGTGTCAGAGTAGGGTGGAGTCAGAGTGGGGTGGAGTCAGAGTAGGGTGGAGTCAGAGTGGGGTGGAGTCAGAGTAGGGTGGAGTCAGAGTGGGGTGGAGTCAGAGTGGGGTGGAGTCAGAGTAGGGTGGAGTCAGAGTAGGGTGGAGTCAGAGGTGGAGTCAGAGTGGGGTGGAGTCAGAGTGGGGTGGAGTCAGAGTAGGGTGGAGTCAGAGTGGGGTGGAGTCAGAGTAGGGTGGAGTCAGTAGGGTGGTGTCAGAGTAGGGTGGAGTCAGAGTAGGGTGGAGTCAGTAGGGTGGTGTCAGAGTAGGGTGGAGTCAGAGTGGGGTGGAGTCAGAGTAGGGTGGAGTCAGAGTAGGGTGGAGTCAGAGTGGGGTGGAGTCAGAGTAGGGTGGAGTCAGAGTGGGGTGGAGTCAGAGTGGGGTGGAGTCAGAGTAGGGTGGAGTCAGAGTAGGGTGGAGTCAGAGTGGGGTGGAGTCAGAGTAGGGTGGAGTCAGAGTGGGGTGGAGTCAGAGTGGGGTGGAGTCAGAGTAGGGTGGAGTCAGAGTGGGGTAGAGTCAGAGTAGGGTGGAGTCAGAGTAGGGTGGTGTCAGAGTAGGGTGGTGTCGAGACTAGTGTGTTGTTGTTGTTGTTGTTGTTGTACCCTTTTAATGGTTATGTCACTCAAAACATCTGGCTTTGCTCATTGCTAATGATTGATTGACAGGTGCCCTCTGCATGTTGAAGTCGTTGAACATGTGTAATTTAGGTGATGACGTCGATCAGCCGTCAGAACTTGAAATACTAACCTGATTTAGAAATGATCATTTTCCTAATCGTGACATGAACTGACATAACGCAGGTTTTTCTCAAACCTGGCAACCCTGTGCGTCCTTTCTGATTTGTTGTGGTTGTAGACTGACAGAGAATTGAGCCAATTGGGAACTGAATTACGATGAATGGGAGGTTTTGTCAGCCACAACAAACCATTGACAGGGAAGTAAACGTCACAGCGTTTGTTTTACCACCAGGTGTCACTGTAGCTACCGTTATCGGCTGCAACCAGGACTGAAGGGGAAAACACCAACACACCAAACAAACTGTAAAACATTGAGGATAGGTGGCGAAATCATAAAATGTAAATAACTGGTTCATATAGTTTTTATCTCTGTCCAGTTGTCGAAAATTATTTTCCACAATCAGTCTTTAATCTAAAAATCTGTAATAAGTGTTTAATTACAGAACGCCAACTCTTCATAATGGGATTATTCAAAACCCCTAAATTCCCAGAAACATTACAGAATCTCAGTGTCATCAGTGCATCTGATTGGAGTTACATCAACATAAAGATATTTGGTGAGATAAAGTAGGACACTGATATAATCAGCAATTATCAGACTGGAAGCTAATAATAAGCACCAACTAGAGGCTTTATTTTATAGAATTTTTAGCCAATTAATCCATCTTTAGTTTTAAACGTGGCAAAGGGACATGTCCGTGGACACATGACCATATTGACCACTCATTTCCGAGACTTCTTGTGACCCTAGCAGTGTTCGTCATGATAGATCATTCAAAAAGTGCCGCCTGATGTAATAACCTGTGTATTGTGTAAAATGGGATTTATTGTACAGATTTTGGATCTTCCCCCTGAACAGCACACTGAGCTGAAAATGTTTGGACAGAGTTAGGGTCTCCTTTTGAGAAGCCTCCTCCCCTCCTTAAAAAAAGACCTATATTTAGGTGCAGCCAGTTCCAGGGACACAACAGAGAGCCTGGTGTCCGTGAGCAGTGAAAGTATTTTCCAGCAAATAAAGGAACTAAAAGAGTCCATCAGAATCAGGAAGGAAACAGGACGTTTCTTTGGGCTGTTTTGCAACTTCTGCTGTTTTGTCAAAGAGAAAAGGATCTCAAGGTTTTATTTTTCTCACTTGAAATTGAAACACCGAAGGCTGCGGCATCCGCTGACAACATGGGGGACGAGAGATACGAAGGCAAAGTTCCTCTTGTTGAAGAGACAAAGGTGAAAGAGCTTTATGAAACTGAAGCATCACTTGAGCAAGATGCCAAAGCTGATTACCCTCCTGCTGGGACAAACTCGATCTACTCTGCAATTCTCAGCAGAAATGAGGCTGTCAAAGATGCCACGCGCCTCAAGACCTTTTTGGAACTGCGAGACAAATATGTGAAGAAGAAGGTTTTGTTTGAAGACCCTCTGTTCCCTGCAAATGAGTCCTCTCTCTTCTACAGCCAGAAACCTTCAATGAAGTTTGAGTGGAAGCGTCCCTCGGTGAGTGGCAGGCTTTTGTCATCGTATCCTTCAGGACAAGCTGCACTTAATGCAAAAGGGGCTTTTAACATGTTCAGAAAAGCTCTTCTGTAAAATCCCTGTGTATCTCATCACTTCCTCCACAACACATGGGCGTAGTGTCAGGTTGATGTGGCTGCATGGTTGGTGGTGCATAGCTCGGGATTCTCACCTTCTACAATCACAGACAGCTGACTCAGGGAGACGATCTCTGCCGGTGCTCGCAAACATACTGACAGCTCAGTGTTGACCACAGAGCTGCACATTAATCTGATACACAGTTTCAAGAAAGGTTTGACATTTTTCAAATGCTTGACAATAAGTGGGTCTGATTTTTGGTCCTGATAGCAGCCGTTAAGGATCATTTGGCAAAAGACATTCAGTTTAAATGGACATGAAGAGACGCACGTCCTTGAACCATAGTGCCCGCCAACACACTGACACAGATATAAACACGAATAGAAGTCCAGACGTGGCATAATACTTACCAACGGATGTAAAAACACTCAATTACATTTAAAAGTCCTCATTTCAAAATCTGACTCAATTAAAAGTACAGACGCAGTATTATCAGCCACGTGCAAAGTGATATAATACATATAATATATGAAATGTAAAATGACCCCTTTAGAGTGTCATACTATTATATCAGGGTGTATTACACATGTTATAATGTTTTTATTACAGATGTGTAAACCTAGAAGTCGCATTGTTGTAACAAATGTTACAGTCAACGATACCTTTCTGTGTCTACTGGTGGGAACCTGACCTGTAACAAAGCATCATTTTGAAAAAATACACCAAGAAAACTTTAATCTGCTGTTACAAGCACCTAGAAATGGAATAAAACATTACACTTTTGCAGAGTAGAAATGTTAAAGGGATAGTCTGTTGTTTTTGGAAGTATGGAAATATTTTTGATGAGAATATTGACACGACATTTATATCTGTCTGATTGATATTAAGCTTCAGTTAGAAGTCGGTTAGCATATCTTAGCAATTAGACTAAAACTAACCTGCCAAATAAACAACAAGACATAAAGTGTTAATTGTGAGTTAATAGGTGGATTTTGTTGCCCTTGGAAAGAGTTCGGTGAACGACAGCAAGTTCTCCATCAACCTGCTGCCTTAAAAACCTGCATGTGTGTACGGAAGAGAACTGGTGCTGTTTAAAAGGCAAAGGGTGCCAACACTAAACACTGATTTAAGTTATTTCTGTTTGCACTTTTTGTGACGTTAACTAAGAAGTAAAAGCTAATCTTCTCATTGTTTTTACAATTAGTGTGTAAAACCTTTGCACTGTCAACCACTACAGAAAAAACAACCCGTGATATCATGTGTTTTTTCTGGAAGGGATGTGAATCCAGTGTAACTTAAATCTCAAGCTTGATTGCTGCTTACTGGCAGGTGAGAAATATAGCTTGGGACATTTGGCTGAGATTAGTGTTACATGAACCCCGTCCAGGGGTCAGCAGCGGAGCACGCTCTAAATTCGGAACATGACGCCACATTTTCACAGCCTTGGTTGTGGTTAGTCGTATAAAGTCGGAGGCAGACTCATTGCTGTGAATCTCCTGAAATGAAGGCAGACCTGATTTCTTTCTTTCTTTATCCTGCCCTGCTAGGAAAAACCTTATATCCACAAAATTTGTATGGTCTTATAGTGCCTATGAACTGTTTTTTATTCCCATATTGCTTAAAATGTTAATAGTTAAAAATATTCCGAAAAGAATAGACAACATGTGGTGTTTTTATTCCTTTCATCCTTTTGTGATCTTATCAGATATATGTTGTGACCCCTTGGAGATCCAAACCCACAAGTTGGGAACCACTTTAAGAGCAGACCTTGTAATCCTTCCACATGTACATCTCTTTCAAGGGCCAACACTCCACTGAACAAAAACAGCAGAAGATTCAGCTTGTGTTGATCAGTTTGATAAATATATTGCTAATCAATAAAGTCACAAGCAGTTAATTACAGTGCCACAACAAAGATTTTGCATTCATCACAACATTAACATTTGTTCAGAGGACCAAAGAGGTCGTGACCAGAGGACTTCCAACAGCTGCTCTCTCGTAAGCATAAGTAAATGCAGAAGGGGATTTCATGATCCCCGTTCCACCGCCCAGCCAGAGACATTTATCCAACTCGCTTTCAGTTTCAAAGTCAAGTGCCCGTCTTGTAAATCACGTCAGGTTTAGATATGTGAATCGTGACAGGTGTAGACCAACAAATGCAGATTTTAGTTTCGATGATACTTACAACAGAAACATACATATGGTCTCTTACAAAAATATTTCATTCAGAAATAGAAGCCAAAGTGGTCCAAAAACAAGCAGCTGTGCCAGAACATATAGTCCCTAAATCAAACTGAAACCTGCCTATCTGTAGAAAATCGAAAATTACCAAAATGTTGGATCAGGAGCTTAATCTGTTCAAATATTTAGAAAACAAGATGTTAAATCTGATTTGACAATCAAAGTCAACTTTCCGCATAATTAGAGTACTCCAAATAAGCATCGAGGTTCAATACAGAACCTCAAATAAAGAAATGATTAATCAGTCTTTTCGTAATATTTGTTATGCATTAAAAGTGGAATGGCAGTAAACAGTGCTTTATAATTAAGAAGCTGCAGGACTCAAACAGTCTTTTGACACATTTGTAGAGCAAAGAGATTTGTTCTATCAGTGTATTTTTCCTTGCTGTAGATATTGGATCAATACATTTAAAATTGAAGCTTTTCCAGATAATGCATGAATCATTTTATAATGAGAAAAAACAATTGCAACACATTCAGAAATCCCCCTCTAACATTTTCTGTCTCCTAGGAAATTTGTGAAAACCCCGAGTTCATCGTAGACGGAGCCAACAGGACAGACATCTGTCAAGGAGAATTAGGTAATACATGAACTGTTTTTTGGTTTTGAATAAATGTTTGTCTTTTACTGCCCACACCAAGCACACTTTTAATGAGATACAACAGTGATGCTTCAGCCTGCTGTAATTTGTGGCAAGTCGTTGGAAATCAGGGTGAAATCTATGTAAAGATAAAGCACCCTTCTTGCTGTCCTGTTAAGGGACAAGATAAGAACATGAAAGATGTATAAAAAACATGAGCTTGAAGCCGCAGCATGTTGTGCAATCTGAAACCAGGAATAGACAACTTTAATGACAAGCATGAGCCTCAGTAATATATGCAGCGATGAGGCTTTAATCTGCGGCCACCATGTTACTTTGTGAGGTGGTGTACTTTCATCACCATGAATGAATCTGCTGCTGACAGGTGACTGCTGGCTGCTTGCTGCCATCGCCTGTCTGACACTGAACGAGAAGCTGCTGTACAGAGTGATTCCTCAGGATCAGAGCTTCACTGAAAACTACGCCGGCATCTTCCACTTCCAGGTTTTAAATGAACATTTTAGCCGTTGTTGGCATAAACTATTGAAATTTAATGTTCTTCACATTTATATTCCATCATTCAAAAAATGTACGTCAGTAAAAGTACATAGAATTTAAATATTGCCTACAAAAAGTACCAAAAGCAAAACTCACAATGTGAAATATATTTTACATGTACATTTGTCCAGAAACTGCATACAGTTTGCCTAAATTCAAGTTCATCACATGTAAAATGTTGTTCACATGTAATGAATGACTGTTTTACCTTCATATACTAAAAATATATATTAAATTCACAGTTCACTGTAATCTTAATAATGATCAAAAAACAAACTACTTTTTCATATAAATCAGCTTTTTTTAAATGTTTTTTTCTCATAAAAAGTTGACACTTTGGAGGTTCATGGTTCCCACAGGACAGAAATCTGATTTATCGCTCATTTTTTTTTAAAGAAAAAAGTTATAAGAATAACGTGCTTAAACTCACTGAGCAGTGATACATCCACAGAGTATCTAAAGTTTAAATAATGTGGATCTCTTCCTTTTAATGTTTTCTCTGCTGTCTCATCGCTCATCTCCTGTTTTCGCTCTGTTCTGGTTTTCCACTCTCAGTTCTGGCGTTATGGCGAATGGATCGACGTGGTCGTGGACGACCGAATTCCCACCTGCAAAAACAAGCTGGTTTTCACCAAATCTTTCAGACAAAATGAGTTCTGGAGCGCTCTTTTGGAAAAGGCTTACGCCAAGTAAGCAGAGTCTATTAATGCCCCCTGCACTCTGCAGTCGGTCGGGCAGCTCTCCACGTCGTCATCTGTCGCTGTTAATTTGTTCAGTCTGGTTCAAATGTTCAATCCACCCGCAGTAAAAAGTTTAGCATCTTGTCTTCACTTCTAGCTTTCTTGCTAAAAACAAAAGAACAAGTCTGACATTACTTACATACTTTCATGTAGTCTACAACGCAAATACACTTTTTCAAAATGTTCTTATCCAAAAAAAAGTAAGAGTATTGTCATCAAGATAATACCCCTTGATCTAAGAAAATCTGTCAAACAAGATGAATTACTCCTGAAACCACTGACCTTTCACCTCCCAGCCACAACCTCTCATGAACTTACTTCAAGCGAGTCAAGATTTAAGCCCCAATCCTGAACCAAATGACTTATTAAGGTGTGTATTTTTTGCAGTGTAGTTACACTAACCAGCCACACAACTCAAGGGTCTTCATGTTTCCTACATTGGTTGCAGGCCGTGTGAAAAAGCCAGGCATCGGAGAACATACGTGTCTGCGCAATAACCCAAGTGATTGACCTCTCTCTCAGGTTGCACGGGTCTTATGAGGCACTGAAAGGCGGGAACACTTTGGAAGCCATGGAGGACTTCACAGGTGGAGTTACTGAGTTCTTTGAGTTGTCCGAGGCTCCCAAAGAGCTGTACAACATCATGAAGAAGGCGCTACAGAGAGGCTCGCTGATGGGCTGCTCCATAGATGTAAGTGGTAGGATAAGAAGTCAAAGGAAAGTGAACAGGAAACTCACAATGTAGAGATTAAAGCATTAAAGTGACTCACAGAACTCCAGACATGAAAAAAAGAGTCCATAATCATATTCACCATGCAACGACATAAAAGACAGAAAAATGAGAATCTACACTGACATCAGGTTCAATTTGATATTAGTGGCATCTTTTAATTTAAAGTGAACAGTTTTATATAATCAAACAAAAGCCTAAAATCAGTCTGCCTTTTGTTGACATGTGTTGTGTCTGTCAGGTCACATCAGCCGTTGAACTGGAGTCCCGGACCGAGCAGGGGCTGGTCAAGGGTCACGCCTACTCCATCATAGGCCTGGAGGAGGTACCGTGAACTGTCCACTCAAATGCAGATTTGGTATCCTTTGAGAGACCTTTTCCAGTAATGTGTGAAGTCTTTTTTCTTTCTAGTGTGACGAGGTTTCAAAGGACACCAGAATTCGCCTGATTCGCTTGCGCAATCCCTGGGGTTTTGTACTCTGGAAGGGACCCTGGTGTCCAAAGTAAGATGAGATGTGAGAAACCTTGAAGATATTTGTCTGAATATCACACAAAGTCATGTAATATTTATAAATAAGGATCCTGTAATGTAGCAGCTCTTCTGTTTATGGTTTGTTACGTATGTATTAACGTTGCTTGATCTTTCCATAGTTCAAAGGAGTGGTCGACTATTTCCACTGCAGACAGGGAGAACCTAAGAAAACAGACAGTAGAGACGAGTGAGTGTTGGTGAGTTTCACGTCATCTTTCCCTCGGCATTTCAACCACATCCCCAGAGTGGTTTTAGGAAAGGTTATGTTTCTTGGTCCACTTTAGATTGTATTGCTGTATGTTTTGTGCCCATGTTATCTATTACTTTTTACGATGTTATCCTTCTGCTCGACTCACAGCTCAGGACGACGTAGTACAGCACTTTGTTTTGTCGAGTTGTTTTACCACAAACAATTTATTATCCTTTGTGCATTGCATTGTGGGAGGATGGTGAGCATCAACAGCACACTCAAAAAACAAATGTGTTTAGTCTGCAGACAGAAGGACTCCCCTGATTTCCGACAGTTTTTCTCCTACCAACTTCTCCTCTCATATTTCCCTCTAGGATGTCCTTTGATGATTTCAAGAAGAATTTCACCAAGCTGGAGATGTGCAACCTGACTCCCGACACACTGCAGGAGGATGAAAGACAAAGCTGGACGGTGTCGGTCAATGAGGGTCGCTGGGTGAGAGGCAGCTCTGCTGGTGGCTGCAGGAACTTCCCAGGTTATTTTTTCCTTTCTTTCCTTTTACAGCAAATTAATTCCTTTAAAAGTCATCATTGTAGCTCATGTTTCTTCTTTATTTAGGCTACGATCATGTGACATTTACTGCCTGTGTTTTGTAGACACATATTGGACGAACCCTCAGTATCGGCTGCAGCTGTATGAGGAGGACGACGACCCGGAGGACGGACAGGTGGCCTGCACCCTCGTCGTGGCTTTGATGCAAAAAGGTCGAAGGATGCAGCGCCATCAAGGGGCCAGATTCCTCACCATTGGGTTTTCCATCTATGAGGTAGTGATCCCGTGACACTGAAAACCTCAGCGCTCCTTCAGCAGGGAGCGTATCACGTACGCTCAGGAGTTGATTTGACATTTAACTCTGTCTGTCAACAGGTGCCGAAGGAGGTACGCTCATCTTGAAGAAGGACGTTATTTTGATGACGTCAGTGCTTTCTCTGCATTGACTTGTATCTCCAGAGAGTTGTGTGTGATGACTGTAACAGTGTCATATAGTTGGTCAAGCTTTAGGAAAACCTCTAAAGTATTATATGCTGATTTAAAAAAAAAAAAAAAAAAAAAAAAGAGTTGGTAATGGGCTATTAATTGTTAATTCTACAAATTGGTAGTGAAACAAAGCAGTAAATCACCATCTCATCATCCCTTAAAATGATCTCTCATTACACCTCCATCCAGATGTGTGGACAGAATCAACATCTGCAGAAGGACTTCTTCCTCTACACAGCCTCCAAGGCAAAATGCAAGACCTACATTAACCTGCGGGAGGTGACGGAGCGTTTCCGTCTGCCTCCGGGAGAGTACGTCATCATCCCCACAACCTTTAAACAGCATCAAGAGGGAGAGTTCATCCTCAGGGTCTTCTCTGAGAAGAAGAGCACATCTGAGTAAGGATCACTGAGTGTGTGTGTGTGTGTGTGGGGGGGGGGGGGGGCAACCAGACACATTTGATGTCACAGCTGATGCTATTCTGCTGATTGCTGACAGCAAAATTGGTATTCAACTGTCAAAACACTGATAGGCTACAGACCATGGATGACAGTGTGTGAATGTGTGTCTGTTTCTCTTCACAGGGAAGCAGAGAACACCATCGAAGCTGACCAGACAAAGGTTTGAATCTTGATGGCAGAAATAGTGATCAGATATATTTCTAAATTCTGGCTGATGTTGCAGTGACGCGTACAGATTTAACTTTTACGTCAACAAACTCCTGACAACAATTTGATATAAAACAGGTCCTTCAAATGCACGAGTAGCCAGTCACTGTCCACTAAATAGGTGAGGGAATTTCCAGAGAAGTCAAGGCGCAGTGCTTTGACAAAGTGCAAGAGTTAAAAAGCATAAATAATAGCGGCCACAAGACGAAAACAAAAAGGGCACACCAATCGTTTGACATCGAAGTCGGTCAGTCACATATTCCAACAGCATCAGTAAATCCATACATCCGAACATTTGGCCACTTCAAGACTTTCAGCTTCTGTATCTTGAGATACTTTGACTTATTTACAGTTTATAGACAATTTATTTTTTGAAACACATTCAGTGGCCCCTTAATGTTAGAAGTGTTTAGCCCTTTTCTCACATTAGTGTTTCTCTGTTTGGAAGAAGCTTGACAATTAACGCCACTCACGCCGTCAACTTCTCTGAATGTTTGTTTTTTTACAAAAATATATAAAAGATCGGCTTTCTTTTGAAACACACTTTCTTTTTATAACACGACAGAGATGCAGGTGCCACTGAACTGAAGTATTAAAGATGAAAACTTGAAAAGAGGAATAATATTAAGCCTGAGCTTCATCCAGTATTAAAAGCTCAGTTACCTTTTCCATTGAGTTGAAAGTGTCTGAAAATTATGACATTAAGCATTTCCTCTAAAAATGCTGATTGGACAGACTATTCCGATTCCTCCAGACACATTCTGCAACACATGTTCACACTGCAATATCAGTTGAATTTGATCAATTGTAAATCTCCAAATGTGTGGCCCACATATTTCATCATCTCTTTGTCTTGTTCTAATGAATACATCACTGTACTGGTCACTCATAGAGTAACTAACAGGTTTGACTATTCAAGTGTTTCCAAGTCCTTTTCATCTCATTTCATCCCTTTGTCCCTACTTGTCTTATTGGCCATCAGCAAGACAAGAAAAAGAAAGAAAAGGTAATGCATACATGTGGCAGTAGCAGTGCTTGATTGCTTTTAAGCCCACTGCTCCTTCATCATGTGTCGGCTACTAGCAGATATAGTTTGTGCCATTATTATCTGTACAAATTATAAGCAGTAGAATAACTATGAATTAACTCTTTCTCTTCTGTTCTGTTTGTCTTTTATAACCCTTCTCTCCCATTACCACCTGATGCTATTACCCACTTCGCAGCCTATTGTATTTGTGTCAGACAGAGCACGTGCCAACAAAGAAATCGAGCACGACGGTATCCGGGGGGAAAAGAAGAAGAAGCCAAAGGTAACTTGCTTGAGATGGAGGCAGAGGGTGTTTAGATTAGACTAGTTATTGTAGAGTCTGAACTCCGACACGTGACTCACCGTGACCTTTGCTTCGTAGTAATTTCTGCTGATGCCGCTGAAATTTAATCGTGACCAGGTCAAATAACCTCGCTGGGAATTGAACGATTGAGTCTGAAGCCAACTGATCACATGTGGCTCGGCTGCACCTGTTTTCCTGTCAGCGTCAGTTTGGACAAGCCTTCATGCAGTGCTTTATTTTCATGTGCTGCGCTCCTCTGGTACCGTGAGGAAATGCAGCCGGTGATAATCAATCAAAACAATGTTGTAATCGAATAGATTGAGTCCTTCTCAGGAGATTTTCATAAAACCAAATGGTCCAGGATGCCCTCAGTGGCCACTTTATTAGGTACACGTGCACAGTTTAGCCCGTAATAGTCCGCTTTTGTTTCAAGGAGGTGTGGAATAAATGATATTGTTTTATCTTTGTAGTCATACTTACTGATGGTGTTGTTCTGGGGTACATTATCTTAACAAGCATGAATGGGATGAATGATACGTGAGAATTGGTGTGTAAAAATGAATTTAAAAAAACGTGTTAAATATTAGTTTATAGAGCATATAGTCTCCCAATTGTGCGGTTTCTAAAATCAGAAAAAACTCTGATTTATAACTCAGGACACTGTGGCTATATTTTGGGTCTAAATTGGCCTTTTAATAATTGTCTTTCTCATTTAAAATGTATTTCCCATAGAAATGTGTCATTTCTAAAAACAACAATCAGGATCAAGAGATAAAGACAAACAACGAGCTTAACTTAGGCCAGTCAAAACTGACCTAGTAAATAATTTGTTTCTCATTTGTCCTTCAGCGAAAACTGTTTGAACTTGAGGAAGAGACTGAAGAGGAAAAACAGTTTCGGGTCATCTTCCAAAAGATCGCTGCTGAGGTGAGTACGCAAGTGAGAACGAAGACAACAACGGAAAGACGTGTATATCGATCATATCTGAGTGTTTTATTTAATGTGGACTAAATTATTCCTCCCTTACCTCAGGACATGCAAGTCTGTGCTAACGAACTCAAGACGATCATGAAGAACGTACTTGCCAAACGTGAGTACACTGAAAAGATGAAGGTCGTCTCTGCTCTCTGCGCTCAGCACTCACACCGACCGGCCCCTTTTCCACAGATAATGAAATAAAGACTGAAGGTTTCAGCCTTGAGACGTGTCGGAGTATGATCGCCTTGATGGACGTATCCTTTGAATTGCTTATGGGCAGAGGAGTGTGTGCAGAGTGGACAGATTTTGAAGGGGTCAAAGGTCAAGGTTACTGTCCCCACATGTTGACATGTGTGAATGCATGTGTGTGAACACGTAATGATTCTTTCAAAGTTGTAGTTTGATATATTATATTTGGCCAGATATGGAAACAAACTGCAACTTGACGTACAACTGCAAAGAGGTAATTCTAGTTTTGTATAAAAATTAAAAAGCCTTTTGGGAGAGTTGATGCCGATGTGTCATTTATGACAATTGAAGACACGCTGTGGCTTTCACAGCCGTGATGTCGGGTAGAAACTGCACTGGGCAGCCATCAACTGAAAACGTAATATTTTTTTAATTTTCGTCCTTTTTTTTAACTGTAGAAAAAATACAACTTCCCGATGTCCTTACAACTAAAAAAGTAACTAGCTGGTATATGTGCTGTTTTTTCCATAACTGGTCCTTTGTCAGACTGATGGGACAGGGAGGCTGAATCTGCAGGAGTTCAAGCACTTGTGGAAAAAGATCAAGGAGTGGCAGGTAGGAGAGTTTTCGCCTCAGCTAACTTCTGCTCCCGTTTAACATGTTTATTTGATCGTGCGTCTCATTGTGTTTGCAGCTCATCTTCAAACGTTACGACAAAGACAAATCCTGCTGCATCAGCAGTTTTGAGATGAGGAACGCTGTCCATGATGCAGGTGGGCAGCATGTCGTAGATATTATATTTACTCCAGTACAGTACTTAAGTACAATTGTGAGGTACTTGTACTTTGTGTATTGTTGTACATAATATATTGGTTGGAGGGAAATGAAGTATTTAAACAATGCTGTGTTTGAACTTTTACTGAAGTAAAGGATGTGAATACTTCCTCTATAACTATCGTTAAGTATGAACCACTTACAGAATTTGTCTTTTTGGTCTCCGGCAGCACATGTGCTTTTATAAATTTTAGATTTCGTGCTTTTCAAGACCTGATATTTCAAACTGTAATAAAACATGAATTCAGCTTCACTAGAAACAAACTTCCAGCTTTGCTTAGAAATCCCACAGCATTTATTTCATTCAAATGTGAAAAGGTTGTAATTATGTTATAAAAATAATGTCTTCTCCGTCTTCTCCACACAGGGTTTCACCTCAACAAACAGCTATATGACATCATAGCCATGCGCTACGCAGACGAAAACGTCAACATAGATTTTGACAGCTACATCTGTTGTTTCGTGAGGCTCGAGGGCATGTTCAGTAAGTACAGAGCACACCTCACTGCTTGTGCATGTTATATTGACCAAAACATAGTCAGCACTGATGATCCGTCTCACTGGTGTATTAAATGGCCGACAAGTGGGGGCGGGTCATTGGCCAAAAACACTTTAACTGGACTGATTTTTATTTTACAGACATGAGGTCATTATAGTGACCTTACACAAGTTTTAAACTGAATCTGGATATTTTAGTTTGTTTTATGAATCTGTGGGAGGCCAATTTACAGATTCCAGTGAGTGACTCCTTATCCAGCTGCATGACTTGACGAACATTACAAACAGCCTGAGGGATGTGTCTCTTGCAGGGGCTTTCAACGCCTTTGACAAAGACGGAGACGGAATCATCAAGCTCAACGTCCTGGAGGCAAGTCACACAAATATTTCTCTACAACATGCTGTTCCCTGTCACAGGCAACACTTTAGTCCATGTTTCTATTTCGTTCATTGTTGACCTTGAAAATATGAAATACTAATGTAACATACAGCGTGACACTGCTATCTATTACTATTTTCAATGATTAGTTTGGGTAAAGATTGCATTTTGAGGTCGTCTTTGAAGGAATACAAATGAGTTTCTAATATTTTGCTGACTAAATTAACATATACGATAGAAAAGGACAAAAATATGAAAATTACACCATAAACTAACGTACAGAGTTGAATTGACACTTCTCAGACACAAACTTAAGCAATTACTTTCCAGAAGTTTCATAGTTAAAATGAAACCCTTTTTGCTAATCACTGTTTTCCTTTTGTCTTTCTTTCCAGTGGCTTCAGCTGACCATGTACTCTTAGGTCACCTTCTAAAGACATTTGGTAACTCAAGTGACACCAACTTTGTTACAACATAAATTAACAAAATGTACTTTTGCACATGTGTGATTACAGCAAGTCTGTGATGTCAGAAGGAGCCGTTTCACTCTTAACTTGAGCTTTAATGGTCAACTTTTCTCGTGACATATTTTCAATGCTAAAGCTAATTATTCAAAAATGATCAGTTTCCTGGCTCTACAGCGCTGAAGGGAGCCACGAAGGGACGTCAACAGACACGCTTACAAATGCAGAGCTGACTTTTGTTCCCATCTTGTGAAGAATATGCAGCTAAAAGAGCTTTTTGTTTGACAAATCTTTCTATAGTTGAGTATAGTTTCTCAAATAAAGTGGAGGTGAACACTGTCAATTCACTTCTCTTTATTGCTGTACATTTACAGTTGGTATTAAACAAATTAAATAGACCTGCATAATGTACAGTATAATGTAGAAAAATTAAGGCATGACTTTAATACAGCATCATACCGGTTTGTCTCTGCACTGTTTGGTTTTAAATATGTTAAACAGGGAATGAGATCGTTTCCTAGAATTACTGTGTTTGAAATGTAAAAGTTATAATTTATCAGATGTTTTACATTTAATGATGCAAAACTTAAAAAAATAAAAGGTGTACAGGAGCAGAAAGTCTGAGTCAGGAGGTAACAACTGATGTAGTTTGTCCACACTGGAGTGTGATGTCACTGTGCAAAGAAAAACATTAAATCTGGAGTAAATTCAGAGATCCGACTTAAAAGCAGGCAAGTTGAAGCTGCTACACAAACAGACACATTTTTGACTGAACGGTCAGTGGTTGAGATGCATTGTGGGTAAAACATGATAGTAATACAGTGTCTCTGTTTCTGCTGCATTAGATTTGATCCAATGTTGTTTGCTGACTTTAAAAGGCAGTTCATAGTAGTCTTTAAGCTGCTTTACAAAAGCTATCCTGACCTGTTCATACCAGTGCTGCATATTTAACCTGCTTCAAATATGAACTAATGACTGAATATTGCATGTTATCTAAAACCTTGTGTCATGTCTTCACGGTGGTAAAAAAAAAAAAAAGTCAACCAAAAGAACCGAAACGAGAGTAATGAATAATTTTACTCGTCAAACAAGGTTGCAGATAACTGATGAAGAAAAGAGCTAAACATAACAATCCTATGAACACCAGGAGCAGTTTCAGGTTGATAAATAACAAGCTGCTTTTCTTGTCCGAGTCATAACTCAGAGAAAACAGAGGTCACACAGCCAAACATTCAATATTACCAGAAGCTGTGTGTCTATACAACTGAAAATCAAACAGCTTGGAAACAAGAAGGCCATCTTGTGTATTGTGATGAATGAAAGTCCATCCTCGCCTGCTGCTTCACTTTACCTTCAGTCCTGTCAAGGCTGCACCCTACTGTCGGTGTCTACGTGGCTCCGCATGTGTTCAGGCACCTCCTGCAGGACAAACCCAAACAAGACACAGAAGAAATGTTCAAAACTAACCAAACGTACAGAGAAAAGGACACATGCTTGGTATGAAAGCACTGTATGACTGGAAGACATAATTTAGCTAATGAGCGGACACTAATCACAACTTCAGGCTGGCGTCCGTTCATTACCTGTCTAATTGTTTGTTGTGTGGCATAAAAAGTGTCGCAGCTCCTCCAGCGACATTTGAACGTCTGCAGACTCGGGTTGCTGTGATCACTAATGAGGTGCTGGGCGAGATGGTCCGGCATGCCGAAGATCAAAGTGCAATTCTGCCACTGCGAGCAAAAAAAAAAAAAAAAAAAAAGCAAATTAAATCAGAGAATACAAACCTTAAATCTTTAAATATCTTCAAGGAGAATCTATTGTCAGTGTGTTGGATTAAAGGAACGGTAATAAATGTTTGATAACAGTGAGTTCTTACCCAGCAGCGGTAGTTTTTCATCAAGTTGAGCTTCACAGCTTGAACACTGCCATCATAACAGCCTGTGTAGATCTGTGTGGAAATATCAACAGCAGATACGTGATTGAAAAGTATCAATCCAGCTTTTCAATTATAAACTTCTGCCATGAGAGTTTAGATTAAAACGAATATGACTGAAGCAGATTTATTGCTCTCACCACACTCTTATGTACAGCCATGCACATCACCATATCACTGTGACCCCCGTACACCTGCAGGCGGTCATGAGACTGAAAAAGAAAACACGTCCACATCAAAAAAACAGACACAAAACGACAGTTTTTTAGTCGAGTTCAGCTCCAAAACCTTAAAATATCTGTGGGTTGGGAAGGTCAAAATCTTTTCAAATGATAACTGGAACTAAGAGAAAAGGAATTAACCTCTAACACCACAAATACATGAAGTCTAATAATTATTGTGGACTGATGGTGAAGACAATAAGCTTGTTTTGTGTATTCTACATAGGTGGTGAACTGGATCAAAGACACTTACACACATTTTTGTTTTAATTGATTTGAGTTAGAAAATGCAATGTTTATAAGAAAATATATTGAAAATATAAACAAAAATTGTAAAATATTTAAAAAATAAAATCTAATAAAAACAAATTATGAAAACATGTAAATTAAATAAAAAATAAAAACTCCAGTTGTTTATCAACTTAATAAACACGAGTACACTAATCATCCATTCAGACTTCCTGTTTAGCTTTTTAAACATACACCAGTTAAACCAGTCAAATACCTGTAGCTCATAAACTCGAACCAGTTTATCCAGACAGGCTGTGACCATCACTTTCCCCAGGATGACAATCGATGTGACGGCGTGGTCGTGACCCTTATAGATACGAACCAACTCACCCGTCTACAGTCAGCGACGGAGGACAACAACGATGGTGACGGTGGAAGAATAAAGTCAAAAGAGAAACAAACCAAAACACAAACCCAGATAAATTACATTTAAAAGACATAAAAACAAGCTGCTATCATTCTGCATACACTTATATGTACCTTTTCATTCATACTTAGTGGGATTTTGGAGAACTTACATGGATATTGTGGGCATGTACAGATGTGTCACTGGAGCCGCTAAAGACCAGGTCATTCACCACCTAAAACAACAAAAGAAGCACAAAAATTAATAAATAATAATAATAGTTTATTATTATTATTATTATTATATTCTGGAATCATTAAACCAAATATGAGGAAAAAACTGCAGACATTTCTACTTGGATTTAAAAAGGACAAACCATTTACAAAACGGAAACAGGAAATAACCTTTTTAACTCTCGTCTAAATCACTCGGTTATATCTTTCAAAAATCTAAAATCACATACATTTCACTTATTCATGAAATAAATTGGATTTTGTTTCGCGTTTCCTCGACAACGGGTAAAATCAACCCACCACTTAGTCACACACTGGATAAGAAAACAAATTTCCAGATGGCATGGCGTCCTCACCTTCATGCAGAGCACCGTCTTGGTGTGACCCTCCAGCGAGCGCAGCAGCAGGCCGCTCTTGGCGTCGCGGACGCTGATGGTGCTGTCGTAGGATCCCACCAGCAGCAGCCGGCGGGCGCCCTCCTGGGACGTACCCAGACAGCTCACCCCTCGCGGGCCGTGGCACTCAAACACATCAGCTGCTTCAGAGTCTGACCAGACAGAGAAGGACATGGTGGGAGAAAACATGGGAGAGAGACAGAGAGAGAGAGACAGAGAGAGAGAGAGAGAGAGAGACAGAGA